>NW_027517857.1:0-39089 GCF_048772815.1 Callospermophilus lateralis | reverse complement strand
CTTCTAGGTTGAAGCGTTCGTCTACAGCAGCAGTTTTTATATTTAGGTTTCTCTCTGTTCTCTCCTATATAGATAGATGAATTTGGAACTTTAAATCCAACATGGATTGTAGTAGCTCTTTGAAACTTGACAAAATAAAGGAGTTCTCAGTTTTGTCTCTATGATTTGTTTCCTCTTCAAGTCGCCCTAGGCACAGACTGTGGAAAAGCACTTTCATTGAGATGGGTTGCCAAGCTTCTAAGAAATAACGAGTTTCCGAAATACCAGCAAATATTTTTTCACCCAATCTTGATGATACTTGGTGGGAATGATCAGTAAACAGTTCCCACTTGGCTCACCAAATTTTGTTCTTCTAGGTTGAAGCATTCGTCTACAGTAGCAGTTTTTATATTTAGGTTCCACTCTGTTCTCTCATATATAGATAGATGAATTTGGAACTCTAAATCCAACATGGTTTGTAGTAGCTCTTTGAAACTTGACAAAATAAAGGAGTTCTGAGTTTTGTCTCTATGGTTTGTTTCCTCTTCAAGTAGCCCTAGGGGCAGAATCTGGAAAAGCAATTTCATTGAGAGGGGTTGCCAAGCTTCTAAGAAATAACGAGTTTCCGAAGTACCAGCAAATATTTTTTCACCCAATCTTGATGATACTTGTTGCTAATGATCAGTACACAAATCCCACTTGGCTCACCAAATTGTGTTCTTCTAGGTTGAAGCGTTCGTCTACAGTAGCAGTTTTTATATTTAGGTTTCCCTCTGTTCTCTCCTGTATAGATAGATGAATTTGGAACTCTAAATCCAACATGGTTTGTAGTAGCTCTTTGAAACTTGACAAAATAAAGGAGTTCTCAGTTTTGTCTCTATGGATTGTTTCCTCTTCAATTAGCACTAGTCACACACTTTGGAAAAGCACTTTCTTTGAGAGGGGTTGCCAAGCTTCTAAGACATAACGAGTTTCTGAAATACCAGCAAATATTTTTTCACCCAATCTTGATGATCCATGTTGCTAATGATCAGTACAAAAATCCCACTTGGCTCACCAAATTTTGTTCTTCTAGGTTGAAGCGTTCGTCTACAGTAGCCGTTTTTATATTTAGGTTTCACTCTGTTCTCTCATATTAAGATAGATGAATTTGGAACTCTAAATCCAACATGGTTTGTAGTAGCTCTTTGAAACTTGACAAAATAAAGAGTTCTGAGTTTTGTCTCTATGGTTTGTTTCCTCTTCAAGTAGCCCTAGGCACAGACTGTGGAAAACCACTTTCATTGAGAGGGGTTGCCAAACTTCTAAGAAATAACGAGTTTCCGAAATATCAGCAAATATTTTTTCACCCAATCTTGATGATACTTGGTGGTAATGATCAGTACACAGTACCCACTTGGCTCACCAAATTTTGTTCCTCTAGGTTGAAGCGTTCGTCTACAGTAGCCGTTTTTATATTTAGGTTTCACTCTGTTCTCTCATATATAGATAGATGAATTTGGAACTCTAAATCCAACATGGTTTGTAGTAGCTCTTAGAAACTTGACAAAATAAAGGAGTTCTCAGTTTTGTCTCTATGGTTTGTTTCCTCTTCAAATAGCCCTAGGCACAGACTGTGGAAAAGCAATTTCATTGAGAGGGGTTGCCAAGCTTCTAAGAAATAACGAGTTTCCAAAATACCAGCAAATATTTTTTCACCCAATCTTGATGATACTTGGTGGTAATGATCAGTACACAGATCCCACTTGGCTCACCAAATTTTGTTCTTCTAGGTTGAAGCGTTCGTCTACAGTAGCAGTTTTTATATTTAGGTTTCACTCTGTTCTCTCATATATAGATAGATGAATTTGGAACTCTAAATCCAACATGGTTTGTAGTAGCTCTTTGAAACTTGACAAAATAAAGGAGTTCTCTGTTTTGTCTCTATGGTTTGTTTCCTCTTCAAGTAGCCCAAGGCACAGACTGTGGAAAAGCACTTTCATTGAGAGAGTTTGCCAATCTTCTAAGAAATTACAAGTTTCCGAAATACCAGCAAATATTTTTTCACCCAATGTTGATGATACTTGGTGGTAATGATCAGTACACAAATCCCACTTGGCTCACCAAATTTTGTTCTTCTAGGTTGAAGCGTTCGTCTACAGTAGCAGTTTTTATATTTAGGTTTCTCTCTGTTCTCTCCTATATAGATAGATGAATTTGGAACAATAAATCCAACATGGATTGTAGTAGCTCTTTGAAACTTGACAAAATAAAGGAGTTCTAAGTTTTGTCTCTATGGTTTTTTTCCTCTTCAAGTAGCCCTAGGCACAGACTGTGGAAAAGCACTTTCATTGAGAGGGGTTGCCAAGCTTCTAAGAAATAACGAGTTTCCGAAATACCAGCAAATATTTTTTCACCCAATCTAGATGATACTTGGTGGTAATGATCAGTACACAGATCCCACTTGGCTCACCAAATTTTGTTCTTCTAGGTTGAAGCGTTCGTCTACAGTAGCAGTTTTTATATTTAGGTATCTCTCTGTTCTCTCCTATATAGATAGATGAATTTGGAACTCTAAATCCAACATGGATTGTAGTAGCTCTTTGAAACTTGACAAAATAAAGGAGTTGTGAGTTTTGGGTTTGTTTCCCTCTTCAAGCTAGCCCTACTCACAACTCTTGTAAGTTAAGTCAATTCCATGTTGATTTAGAGTTCCAAGCTTCTAAGATATAACGAGTTTCCGAAGTACCAGCAAATATTTTTTCACCAATCTTGATGATACTTGTTGCTAATGATCAGTACACAAATCCCACTTGGCTCACCAAATTGTGTTCTTCTAGTTTGAAGCGTTCGTCTACAGTAGCAGTTTTTATATTTAGGTTTCCCTCTGTTCTCTCCTGTATAGATAGATGAATTTGGAACTCTAAATCCAACATGGTTTGTAGTAGCTCTTTGAAACTTGACAAAATAAAGGAGTTCTCTGTTTTGTCTCTATGGATTGTTTCTTCTTCAATTAGCACTAGGCACACACTGTGGAAAAGCACTTTCTTTGAGAGGGGTTGCCAAGCTTCTAAGAAATAACGAGTTTCTGAAATACCAGCAAATATTTTTTTACCCAATCTTGATGATCCATGTTGCTAATGATCAGTACAAAAATCCCACTTGGCTCACCAAATTTTGTTCTTCTAGGTTGAAGCGTTCGTCTACAGTAGCCGTTTTTATATTTAGGTTTCACTCTGTTCTCTCATATTTAGATAGATGAATTTGGAACTCTAAATCCAACATGGTTTGTAGTAGCTCTTTGAAACTTGACAAAATAAAGAGTTCTGAGTTTTGTCTCTATGGTTTGTTTCCTCTTCAAGTAGCCCTAGGCACAGACTGTGGAAAACCACTTTCATTGAGAGGGGTTGCCAATCTTCTAAGAAATAACGAGTTTCCGAAATATCAGCAAATATTTTTTCACCCAATCTTGATGATACTTGGTGGTAATGATCAGTACACAGTACCCACTTGGCTCACCAAATTTTGTTCTTCTAGGTTGAAGCGTTCGTCTACAGTAGCCGTTTTTATATTTAGGTTTCACTCTGTTCTCTCATATATAGATAGATGAATTTGGAACTCTAAATCCAACATGGTTTGTAGTAGCTCTTAGAAACTTGACAAAATAAAGGAGTTCTCAGTTTTGTCTCTATGGTTTGTTTCCTCTTCAAATAACCTAGGCACAGACTGTGGAAAAGCAATTTCATTGAGAGGGGTTGCCAAGCTTCTAAGAAATAACGAGTTTCCAAAATACCAGCAAATATTTTTTCACCCAATCTTGATGATACTTGGTGGTAATGATCAGTACACAGATCCCACTTGGCTCACCAAATTTTGTTCTTCAAGGTTGAAGCGTTCGTCTACAGTAGCAGTTTTTATATTTAGGTTTCACTCTGTTCTCTCCTATATAGATAGATGAATTTGGAACTCTAAATCCAACATGGTTTGTAGTAGCTCTTTGAAACTTGACAAAATAAAGGAGTTCTGAGTTTTGTTCTCGATGGTCTGTTTCCTCTTCAAGAAGCCCTAGGCGCAGACTCTGGAAAAGCACTTTCATTGAGAGGGGTTGATAAACTTCTAAGATATAACGAGTTTCCCAAGTACCAGCAAATTATTTTTCACCCAATCTTGATGATACTGGTTGCTAATGATCAGTACACAAATCCCACTTGGCTCAACCAAATTGTGTTCTTCTAGGTTGAAGCGTTCGCCTACAGTAGAAGTTTTTATATTTAGGTTTCCCTCTGTTCTCTCCTATATAGATATATGAATTTGTAACTCTAAATCCAACATGGTTTGTAGTAGCTCTTTGAAACTTGACAAAATAAAGGAGTTCTCTGTTTTGTCTCTATGGTTTGTTTCCTCTTCAAGTAGCCCAAGGCACAGACTGTGGAAAAGCACTTTCATTGAGAGAGTTTGCCAAGCTTCTAAGAAATTACAAGTTTCCGAAATACCAGCAAATATTTTTTCACCCAATCTTGATGATACTTGGTGGTAATGATCAGTACACAGATCACACTTGGATCACCAAATTTTGTTCTTCTAGGTTGAAGCGTTCGTCTACAGTAGCAGTTTTTATATTTAGGTTACTCTCTGTTCTCTCCTATATAGATAGATGAATTTGGAACTCTAAATCCAACATGGATTGTAGTAGCTCTTTGAAACTTGACAAAATAAAGGAGTTCTCAGTTTTGTCTCTATGTTTGGTTCCTCTTCAAGTAGCCCAAGGCACAGACTGTGGAAAAGCACTTTCATTGAGAGGGGTTGCCAAGCTTCTAAGAAATAACGAGTTTCCGAAATATCAGCAAATATTTTTTAAACCAATCTTGATGATACTTGGTGGTAATGATCAGGACACAGATCCCACTTGGCTCACCAAATTTTGTTCTTCTAGGTTGAAGCGTTCGTCTACAGTAGCAGTTTTTATATTTAGGTTTCTCTCTGTTCTCTCCTATATAGATAGATGAATTTGGAACTCTAAATCCAACATGGATTGTAGTAGCTCTTTGAAACTTGACAAAATAAAGGAGTTGTGAGTTTTGTCTCTATGGTTTGTTTCCTCTTCAAGTAGCCCTAGGCGCAGACTCTGGAAAAGCACTTTCATTGAGAGGGGTTGCCAAGCTTCTAAGAAATAACGAGTTTCCGAAGTACCAGCAAATATTTTTTCACCCAATCTTGATGATACTGGTTGCTAATGATCAGTACGCAAATCCCACTTGACTCACCAAATTGTGTTCTTCTAGGTTGAAGCGTTCGCCTACAGTAGAAGTTTTTATATTTAGGTTTCCCTCTGTTCTCTCCTATATAGATATATGAATTTGTAACTCTAAATCCAACATGGTTTGTAGTAGCTCTTTGAAACTTGACAAAATAAAGGAGTTCTCAGTTTTGTCTCTATGGTTTGTTTCCTCTTCAAGTAGCCCTAGGCACAGACTGTGGAAAAGCACTTTCATTGAGAGAGTTTGCCAAGCTTCTAAGAAATTACAAGTTTCCGAAATACCAGCAAATATTTTTTCACCCAATCTTGATGATACTTGGTGGTAATGATCAGTAAACAAATCCCACTTGGCTCACCAAATTTTGTTCTTCTAGGTTGAAGCGTTCGTCTACAGTAGCAGTTTTTATATTTAGGTTTCTCTCTGTTCTCTCCTATATAGATAGATGAATTTGGAACTATAAATCCAACAAGGATTGTAGTAGCTCTTTGAAACTTGACAAAATAAAGGAGTTCTAAGTTTTGTCTCTATGGTTTTTTTCCTTTTCAAGTAGCCCTAGGCACAGACTGTGGAAAGCACTTTCATTGAGAGGGGTTGCCAAGCTTCTAAGAAATAACGAGTTTCCGAAATACCAGCAAATATTTTTTCACCCAATCTTGATGATACTTGGTGGTAATGATCAGTACACAGATCCCACTTGGCTCACCAAATTTTGTTCTTCTAGGTTGAAGCGTTCGTCTACAGTAGCAGTTTTTATATTTAGGTTTCTCTCTGTTCTCTCCTATATAGATAGATGAATTTGGAACTCTAAATCCAACATGGATTGTAGTAGCTCTTTGAAACTTGACAAAATAAAGGAGTTCTCAGTTTTGTCTCTATAGTTTGTTTCCTCTTCAAGTAGCCAAAGGCACAGACTGTGGAAAAGCACTTTCATTGAGAGGGGTTGCCAAGCTTCTAAGAAATTACAAGTTTCCGAAATATCAGCAAATATTTTTTCACCCAATCTTGATGATACTTGGTGGTAATGATCAGTACACAGATCCCACTTGGCTCACCAAATTTTGTTCTTCTAGGTTGAAGCGTTCGTCTACAGTAGCAGTTTTTATATTTAGGTTTCTCTCTGTTCTCTCCTATATAGATAGATGAATTTGGAACTCTAAATCCAACATGGATTGTAGTAGCTCTTTGAAACGTGACAAAATAAAGGAGTTGTGAGTTTTGTCTCTATGGTTTGTTTCCTCTTCAAGTAGCCCTAGGCGCAGACTCTGGAAAAGCACTTTCATTGAGAGGGGTTGCCAAGCTTCTAAGAAATAACGAGTTTCCGAAGTACCAGCAAATATTTTTTCACCCAATCTTGATGATACTGGTTGCTAATGATCAGTACACAAATCCCACTTGGCGCACCAAATTGTGTTCTTCTAGGTTGAAGCGTTCGCCTACAGTAGAAGTTTTTATATTAGGTTTCCCTCTGTTCTCTCCTATATAGATATATGAATTTGTAACTCTAAATCCAACATGGTTTGTAGTAGCTCTTTGAAACTTGACAAAATAAAGGAGTTCTCAGTTTGTCTCTATGGTTTGTTTCCTCTTCAAGTAGCCCTAGGCACAGACTGTGGAAAAGCACTTTCATTGAGAGAGTTTGCCAAGCTTCTAAGAAATTACAAGTTTCCGAAATACCAGCAAATATTTTTTCACCCAATCTTGATGATACTTGGTGGTAATGATCAGTAAACAAATCCCACTTGGCTCACCAAATTTTGTTCTTCTAGGTTGAAGCGTTCGTCTACAGTAGCAGTTTTTATATTTAGGTTTCTCTCTGTTCTCTCCTATATAGATAGATGAATTTGGAACTATAAATCCAACATGGATTGTAGTAGCTCTTTGAAACTTGACAAAATAAAGGAGTTCTAAGTTTTGTCTCTATGGTTTTTTTCCTCTTCAAGTAGCCCTAGGCACAGACTGTGGAAAAGCACTTTCATTGAGAGGGGTTGCCAAGCTTCTAAGAAATAACGAGTTTCCGAAATACCAGCAAATATTTTTTCACCCAATCTTGATGATACTTGGTGGTAATGATCAGTACACAGATCCCACTTGGCTCACCAAATTTTGTTCTTCTAGGTTGAAGCGTTCGTCTACAGTAGCAGTTTTTATATTTAGGTTTCTCTCTGTTCTCTCCTATATAGATAGATGAATTTGGATCTCTAAATCCAACATGGATTGTAGTAGCTCTTTGAAACTTGACAAAATAAAGGAGTTGTGAGTTTTGTCTCTATGGTTTGTTTCCTCTTCAAGTAGCCCTAGGCGCAGACTCTGGAAAAGCACTTTAATTGAGAGGGGTTGCCAAGGTTCTAAGAAATAACGAGTTTCCGAAATACCAGCAAATATTTTTTCACCCAATCTTGATGATACTTGGTGGTAATGATCAGTACACAGATCCCACTTGGATCACCAAATTTTGTTCTTCTAGGTTGAAGCGTTCGTCTACAGTAGCAGTTTTTATATTTTAGGTTTCTCTCTGTTCTCTCCTATATAGATAGATGAATTTGGAACTCTAAATCCAACATGGATTGTAGTAGCTCTTTGAAACTTGACAAAATAAAGGAGTTCTCAGTTTTGTCTCTATGGTTTGTTTCCTCTTCAAGTAGCCAAAGGCACAGACTGTGGAAAAGCACTTTCATTGAGAGGGGTTGCCAAGCTTCTAAGAAATAACGAGTTTCCGAAATATCAGCAAATATTTTTTCACCCAATCTTGATGATACTTGGTGGTAATGATCAGTACACAGATCCCACTTGGCTCACCAAATTTTGTTCTTCTAGGTTGAAGCGTTCGTCTACAGTAGCAGTTTTTATATTTAGGTTTCTCTCTGTTCTCTCCTATATAGATAGATGAATTTGGAACTCTAAATCCAACATGGATTGTAGTAGCTCTTTGAAACTTGACAAAATAAAGGAGTTGTGAGTTTTGTCTCTATGGTTTGTTTCCTCTTCAAGTAGCCCTAGGCACAGACTCTGGAAAAGCACTTTCATTGAGAGGGGTTGCCAAGCTTCTAAGAAATAACGAGTTTCCGAAGTACCAGCAAATATTTTTTCACCCAATCTTGATGATACTGGTTGCTAATGATCAGTACACAAATCCCACTTGGCTCACCAAATTGTGTTCTTCTAGGTTGAAGCGTTCGCCTACAGTAGAAGTTTTTATATTTAGGTTTCCCTCTGTTCTCTCCTATATAGATATATGAATTTGTAACTCTAAATCCAACATGGATTGTAGTAGCTCTTTGAAACTTGACAAAATAAAGGAGTTCTCAGTTTTGTCTCTATAGTTTGTTTCCTGTTCAAGTAGCCCTAGGCACAGACTGTGGAAAAGCACTTTCATTGAGAGAGTTTGCCAAGCTGCTAAGAAATTACAAGTTTCCGAAATACCAGCTAATATTTTTTCACCCAATCTTGATGATACTTGGTGGTAATGATCAGTACACAAATCCCACTTGGCTCACCAAATTTTGTTCTTCTAGGTTGAAGCGTTCGTCTACAGTAGCAGTTTTTATATTTAGGTTTCCCTCTGTTCTCTCCTATATAGAAAGATGAATTTGGAAGTATAAATCCAACATGGATTGTAGTAGCTCTTTGAAATATGACAAAATAAAGGAGTTCTAAGTTTTGTCTCTATGGTTTGTTTCCTCTTCAAGTAGCCCTAGGCACAGACAGTGGAAAAGCACTTTCATTGAGAGGGGTTGCCGAGCTTCTAAGAAATAACGAGTTTCCGAAATACCAGCAAATATTTTTTCACCCAATCTTGATGATACTTGGTGGTAATGATCAGTACACAGATCCCACTTGGCTCACCAAATTTTGTTCTTCTAGGTTGAAGCGTTCGTCTACAGTAGTAGTTTTTATATTTAGGTTTCTCTCTGTTCTCTCCTATATAGATACATGAATTTGGAACTCTAAATCCAACATGGATTGTAGTAGCTCTTTGAAACTTGACAAAATAAAGGAGTTGTGAGTTTTGTCTCTATGGTTTGTTTCCTCTTCAAGTAGCCCTAGGCGCAGACTCTGGAAAAGCACTTTCATTGAGAGGGGTTGCCAAGCTTCTAAGAAATAACGAGTTTCCGAAGTACCAGCAAATATTTTTTCACCCAATCTTGATGATACTGGTTGCTAATGATCAGTACACAAATCCCACTTGGCTCACCAAATTGTGTTCTTCTAGGTTGAAGCGTTCGCCTACAGTAGAAGTTTTTATATTTAGGTTTCCCTCTGTTCTCTCCTATATAGATATATGAATTTGTAACTCTCAATCCAACATGGTTTGTAGTAGCTCTTTGAAACTTGACAAAATAAAGGAGTTCTCAGTTTTGTCTCTATGGTTTGTTTCCTCTTCAAGTAGCCCTAGGCACAGACTGTGGAAAAGCACTTTCATTGAGAGAGTTTGCCAAGCTTCTAAGAAATTACAAGTTTCCGAAATACCAGCAAATATTTTTTCACCCAATCTTGATGATACTTGGTGGTAATGATCAGTAAACAAATCCCACTTGGCTCACCAAATTTTGTTCTTCTAGGTTGAAGCGTTCGTCTACAGTAGCAGTTTTTATATTTAGGTTTCTCTCTGTTCTCTCCTATATAGATAGATGAATTTGGAACTATAAATCCAACATGGATTGTAGTAGCTCTTTGAAACTTGACAAAATAAAGGAGTTCTAAGTTTTGTCTCTATGGTTTTTTTCCTCTTCAAGTAGCCCTAGGCACAGACTGTGGAAAAGCACTTTCATTGAGAGGGGTTGCCAAGCTTCTAAGAAATAACGAGTTTCCGAAATACCAGCAAATATTTTTTCACCCAATCTTGATGATACTTGGTGGTAATGATCAGTACACAGATCCCACTTGGCTCACCAAATTTTGTTCTTCTAGGTTGAAGCGTTCGTCTACAGTAGCAGTTTTTATATTTAGGTTTCTCTCTGTTCTCTCCTATATAGATAGATGAATTTGGATCTCTAAATCCAACATGGATTGTAGTAGCTCTTTGAAACTTGACAAAATAAAGGAGTTGTGAGTTTTGTCTCTATGGTTTGTTTCCTCTTCAAGTAGCCCTAGGCGCAGACTCTGGAAAAGCACTTTCATTGAGAGGGGTTGCCAAGGTTCTAAGAAATAACGAGTTTCCGAAATACCAGCAAATATTTTTTCACCCAATCTTGATGATACTTGGTGGTAATGATCAGTACACAGATCCCACTTGGATCACCAAATTTTGTTCTTCTAGGTTGAAGCGTTCGTCTACAGTAGCAGTTTTTATATTTAGGTTTCTCTCTGTTCTCTCCTATATAGATAGATGAATTTGGAACTCTAAATCCAACATGGATTGTAGTAGCTCTTTGAAACTTGACAAAATAAAGGAGTTCTCAGTTTTGTCTCTATGGTTTGTTTCCTCTTCAAGTAGCCAAAGGCACAGACTGTGGAAAAGCACTTTCATTGAGAGGGGTTGCCAAGCTTCTAAGAAATAACGAGTTTCCGAAATATCAGCAAATATTTTTTCACCCAATCTTGATGATACTTGGTGGTAATGATCAGTACACAGATCCCACTTGGCTCACCAAATTTTGTTCTTCTAGGTTGAAGCGTTCGTCTACAGTAGCAGTTTTTATATTTAGGTTTCTCTCTGTTCTCTCCTATATAGATAGATGAATTTGGAACTCTAAATCCAACATGGATTGTAGTAGCTCTTTGAAACTTGACAAAATAAAGGAGTTGTGAGTTTTGTCTCTATGGTTTGTTTCCTCTTCAAGTAGCCCTAGGCACAGACTCTGGAAAAGCACTTTCATTGAGAGGGGTTGCCAAGCTTCTAAGAAATAACGAGTTTCCGAAGTACCAGCAAATATTTTTTCACCCAATCTTGATGATACTGGTTGCTAATGATCAGTACACAAATCCCACTTGGCTCACCAAATTGTGTTCTTCTAGGTTGAAGCGTTCGCCTACAGTAGAAGTTTTTATATTTAGGTTTCCCTCTGTTCTCTCCTATATAGATATATGAATTTGTAACTCTAAATCCAACATGGATTGTAGTAGCTCTTTGAAACTTGACAAAATAAAGGAGTTCTCAGTTTTGTCTCTATAGTTTGTTTCCTGTTCAAGTAGCCCTAGGCACAGACTGTGGAAAAGCACTTTCATTGAGAGAGTTTGCCAAGCTGCTAAGAAATTACAAGTTTCCGAAATACCAGCTAATATTTTTTCACCCAATCTTGATGATACTTGGTGGTAATGATCAGTACACAAATCCCACTTGGCTCACCAAATTTTGTTCTTCTAGGTTGAAGCGTTCGTCTACAGTAGCAGTTTTTATATTTAGGTTTCTCTCTGTTCTCTCCTATATAGAAAGATGAATTTGGAAGTATAAATCCAACATGGATTGTAGTAGCTCTTTGAAATATGACAAAATAAAGGAGTTCTAAGTTTTGTCTCTATGGTTTGTTTCCTCTTCAAGTAGCCCTAGGCACAGACTGTGGAAAAGCACTTTCATTGAGAGGGGTTGCCAAGCTTCTAAGAAATAACGAGTTTCCGAAATACCAGCAAATATTTTTTCACCCAATCTTGATGATACTTGGTGGTAATGATCAGTACACAGATCCCACTTGGCTCACCAAATTTTGTTCTTCTAGGTTGAAGCGTTCGTCTACAGTAGTAGTTTTTATATTTAGGTTTCTCTCTGTTCTCTCCTATATAGATACATGAATTTGGAACTCTAAATCCAACATGGATTGTAGTAGCTCTTTGAAACTTGACAAAATAAAGGAGTTGTGAGTTTTGTCTCTATGGTTTGTTTCCTCTTCAAGTAGCCCTAGGCGCAGACTCTGGAAAAGCACTTTCATTGAGAGGGGTTGCCAAGCTTCTAAGAAATAACGAGTTTCCGAAGTACCAGCAAATATTTTTTCACCCAATCTTGATGATACTGGTTGCTAATGATCAGTACACAAATCCCACTTGGCTCACCAAATTGTGTTCTTCTAGGTTGAAGCGTTCGCCTACAGTAGAAGTTTTTATATTTAGGTTTCCCTCTGTTCTCTCCTATATAGATATATGAATTTGTAACTCTCAATCCAACATGGTTTGTAGTAGCTCTTTGAAACTTGACAAAATAAAGGAGTTCTCAGTTTTGTCTCTATGGTTTGTTTCCTCTTCAAGTAGCCCTAGGCACAGACTGTGGAAAAGCACTTTCATTGAGAGAGTTTGCCAAGCTTCTAAGAAATTACAAGTTTCCGAAATACCAGCAAATATTTTTTCACCCAATCTTGATGATACTTGGTGGTAATGATCAGTAAACAAATCCCACTTGGCTCACCAAATTTTGTTCTTCTAGGTTGAAGCGTTCGTCTACAGTAGCAGTTTTTATATTTAGGTTTCTCTCTGTTCTCTCCTATATAGATAGATGAATTTGGAACTATAAATCCAACATGGATTGTAGTAGCTCTTTGAAACTTGACAAAATAAAGGAGTTCTAAGTTTTGTCTCTATGGTTTTTTTCCTCTTCAAGTAGCCCTAGGCACAGACTGTGGAAAAGCACTTTCATTGAGAGGGGTTGCCAAGCTTCTAAGAAATAACGAGTTTCCGAAATACCAGCAAATATTTTTTCACCCAATCTTGATGATACTTGGTGGTAATGATCAGTACACAGATCCCACTTGGCTCACCAAATTTTGTTCTTCTAGGTTGAAGCGTTCGTCTACAGTAGCAGTTTTTATATTTAGGTTTCTCTCTGTTCTCTCCTATATAGATAGATGAATTTGGATCTCTAAATCCTACATGGATTGTAGTAGCTCTTTGAACCTTGACAAAATAAAGGAGTTGTGAGTTTTGTCTCTATGGTTTGTTTCCTCTTCAAGTAGCCCAAGGCACAGACTGTGGAAAAGCACTTTCATTGAGAGAGTTTGCCAAGCTTCTAAGAAATTACAAGTTTCCGAAATATCAGCAAATATTTTTTCACCCAATCTTGATGATACTTGGTGGTAATGATCAGTACACAGATCCCACTTGGATCACCAAATTTTGTTCTTCTAGGTTGAAGCGTTCGTCTACACTAGCAGTTTTTATATTTAGGTTACTCTCTGTTCTCTCCTATATAGATAGATGAATTTGGAACTCTAAATCCAACATGGATTGTAGTAGCTCTTTGAAACTTGACAAAATAAAGTAGTTCTCAGTTTTGTCTCTATGTTTGGTTCCTCTTCAAGTAGCCCAAGGCACAGACTGTGGAAAAGCACTTTCATTGAGAGGGGTTGCCAAGCTTCTAAGAAATAACGAGTTTCCGAAATATCAGCAAATATTTTTTCACCCAATCTTGATGATACTTGGTGGTAATGATCAGTACACAGATCCCACTTGGCTCACCAAATTTTGTTCTTCTAGGTTGAAGCGTTCGTCTACAGTAGCAGTTTTTATATTTAGGTTTCTTTCTGTTCTCTCCTATATAGATAGATGAATTTGGAACTCTAAATCCAACATGGATTGTAGTAGCTCTTTGAAACTTGACAAAATAAAGGAGTTGTGAGTTTTGTCTCTATGGTTTGTTTCCTCTTCAAGTAGCCCTAGGCGCAGACTCTGGAAAAGCACTTTCATTGAGAGGGGTTGCCAAGCTTCTAAGAAATAACGAGTTTCCGAAGTACCAGCAAATATTTTTTCACCCAATCTTGATGATACTGGTTGCTAATGATCAGTACACAAATCCCACTTGGCTCACCAAATTGTGTTCTTCTAGGTTGAAGCGTTCGCCTACAGTAGAAATTTTTATATTTAGGTTTCCCTCTGTTCTCTCCTATATAGATATATGAATTTGTAACTCTAAATCCAACATGGTTTGTAGTAGCTCTTTGAAACTTGACAAAATAAAGGAGTTCTCAGTTTTGTCTCTATAGTTTGTTTCCTCTTCAAGTAGCCCTAGGCACACACTGTGGAAAAGCACTTTCATTGAGAGAGTTTGCCAAGCTGCTAAGAAATTACAAGTTTCCGAAATACCAGCTAATATTTTTTCACCCAATCTTGATGATACTTAGTGGTAATGATCAGTACACAAATCCCACTTGGCTCACCAAATTTTGTTCTTCTAGGTTGAAGCGTTCGTCTACAGTAGCAGTTTTTATATTTAGGTTTCTCTCTGTTCTCTCCTATATAGAAAGATGAATTTGGAAGTATAAATCCAACATGGATTGTAGTAGCTCTTTGAAATATGACAAAATAAAGGAGTTCTAAGTTTTGTCTCTATGGTTTGTTTCCTCTTCAAGTAGCCCTAGGCACAGACTGTGGAAAAGCACTTTCATTGAGAGGGGTTGCCAAGCTTCTAAGAAATAACGAGTTTCCGAAATACCAGCAAATATTTTTTCACCCAATCTTGATGATACTTGGTGGTAATGATCAGTACACAGATCCCACTTTTCTCACCAAATTTTGTTCTTCTAGGTTGAAGCGTTCGTCTACAGTAGCAGTTTTTATATTTAGGTTTCTCTCTGTTCTCTCCTATATAGATACATGAATTTGGAACTCTAAATCCAACATGGATTGTAGTAGCTCTTTGAAACTTGACAAAATAAAGGAGTTGTGAGTTTTGTCTCTATGGTTTGTTTCCTCTTCAAGTAGCCCTAGGCGCAGACTCTGGAAAAGCACTTTCATTGAGAGGGGTTGCCAAGCTTCTAAGAAATAACGAGTTTCCGAAGTACCAGCAAATATTTTTTCACCCAATCTTGATGATACTGGTTGCTAATGATCACTACACAAATCCCACTTGGCTCACCAAATTGTGTTCTTCTAGGTTGAAGCGTTCGCCTACAGTAGAAGTTTTTATATTTAGGTTTCCCTCTGTTCTCTCCTATATAGATATATGAATTTGTAACTCTCAATCCAACATGGTTTGTAGTAGCTCTTTGAAACTTGACAAAATAAAGGAGTTCTCAGTTTTGTCTCTATGGTTTGTTTCCTCTTCAAGTAGCCCTAGGCACAGACTGTGGAAAAGCACTTTCATTGAGAGAGTTTGCCAAGCTTCTAAGAAATTACAAGTTTCCGAAATACCAGCCAATATTTTTTTACCCAATCTTGATGATACTTGGTGGTAATGATCAGTACACAAATCCCACTTGGCTCACCAAATTTTGTTCTTCTAGGTTGAAGCGTTCGTCTACAGTAGCAGTTTTTATATTTATGTTTCTCTCTGTTCTCTCCTATATAGATAGATGAATTTGGAACTCTAAATCCAACATGGATTGTAGTAGCTCTTTGAAACTTGACAAAATAAAGGAGTTGTGAGTTTTGTCTCTATGGTTTGTTTCCTCTTCAAGTAGCCCTAGGCGCAGACTCTGGAAAAGCACTTTCATTGAGAGGGGTTGCCAAGCTTCTAAGAAATAACGAGTTTCCGAAGTACCAACAAATATTTTTTCACCCAATCTTGATGATACTGGTTGCTAATGATCAGTACACAAATCCCACTTGGCTCACCAAATTGTGTTCTTCTAGGTTGAAGCGTTCGCCTACAGTAGAAGTTTTTATATTTAGGTTTCCCTCTGTTCTCTCCTATATAGATATATGAATTTGTAACTCTAAATCCAACATATTTGTAGTAGCTCTTTGAAACTTGACAAAATAAAGGAGTTCTCTGTTTTGTCTCTATGGTTTGTTTCCTCTTCAAGTAGCCCTAGGCACAGACTGTGGAAAAGCACTTTCATTGAGAGAGTTTGCCAAGCTTCTAAGAAATTACAAGTTTCCGAAATATCAGCAAATATTTTTTCACCCAATCTTGATGATACTTGGTGGTAATGATCAGTACACAGATCCCACTTGGATCACCAAATTTTGTTCTTCTAGGTTGAAGCGTTCGTCTACAGTAGCAGTTTTTATATTTAGGTTTCTCTCTGTTCTCTCCTATATAGATAGATGAATTTGGAACTCTAAATCCAACATGGATTGTATAGCTCTTTGAAACTTGACAAAATAAAGGAGTTGTGAGTTTTGTCTCTATGGTTTGTTTCCTCTTCAAGTAGCCCTAGGCGCAGACTCTGGAAAAGCACTTTCATTGAGAGGGGTTGCCAAGCTTCTAAGAAATAACGAGTTTCCGAAGTACCAGCAAATATTTTTTCACCCAATCTTGATGATACTTGGTGGTAATGATCAGTACACAGATCCCACTTGGCTCACCAAATTTTGTTCTTCTAGGTTGAAGCGTTCGTCTACAGTAGCAGTTTTTATATTTAGGTTTCACTCTGTTCTCTCATATATAGATAGATGAATTTGGAACTCTAAATCCAACATGGATTGTAGTAGCTCTTTGAAACTTGACAAAATAAAGGAGTTGTGAGTTTTGTCTCTATGGTTTGTTTCCTCTTCAAGTAGCCCTAGGCGCAGACTCTGGAAAAGCACTTTCATTGAGAGGGGTTGCCAAGCTTCTAAGAAATAACGAGTTTCCGAAGTACCAGCAAATATTTTTTCACCCAATCTTGATGATACTGGTTGCTAATGATCAGTACACAAATCCCACTTGGCTCACCAAATTGTGTTCTTCTAGGTTGAAGCGTTCGCCTACAGTAGAAGTTTTTATATTTAGGTTTCCCTCTGTTCTCTCCTATATAGATATATGAATTTGTAACTCTAAATCCAACATGGTTTATAGTAGCTCTTTGAAACTTGACAAAATAAAGGAGTTCTCAGTTTTGTCTCTATGGTTTGTTTCCTCTTCAAGTAGCCCTAGGCACCGACTGTGGAAAAGCACTTTCATTGAGAGAGTTTGCCAAGCTTCTAAGAAATTACAAGTTTCCGAAATACCAGCAAATATTTTTTCACCCAATCTTGATGATACTTGGTGGTAATGATCAGTACACAAATCCCACTTGGCTCACCAAATTTTGTTCTTCTAGGTTGAAGCGTTCGTCTACAGTAGCAGTTTTTATATTTAGGTTTCTCTCTGTTCTCTCCTATATAGGTAGATGAATTTGGAACTCTAAATCCAACATGGATTGTAGTAGTTCTTTGAAACTTGAAAAAATAAAGGAGTTCTCAGTTTTGTCTCTATGGTTTTTTTCCTCTTCAAGTAGCCCTAGGCACAGACTGTGGAAGCACTTTCATTGAGATGGGTTGCCAAGCTTCTAAGAAATAACGAGTTTCCATAATACCAGCAAATGTTTTTTCACCCAATCTTGATCATACTTGGTGGTAATGATCAGTACACAAATCCCACTTGGCTCACCAAATTTTGTTCGTCTAGGTTGAAGCGTTCGTCAACAGTAGCAGTTTTTATATTTAGGTATCTCTTTGTTCTCTCCTATATAGATAGATGAATTTGGAACTCTAAATCCAACATTGTTTGTAGTAGCTCTTTGAAACTTGACAAAATAAAGGAGTTCTGAGTTTTGTCTCTTTGGTTTGTTTCTTCTTCAAGTAGCCCTAGGCGCAGAATCTGGAAAAGCAATTTCATTGAGAGGGGTTGCCAAGCTTCTAAGAAATAACGAGTTTCCGAAGTACCAGCAAATATTTTTTCACCCAATCTTGATGATACTTGTTGCTAATGATCAGTACACAAATCCCACTTGGCTCACCAAATTGTGTTCTTCTAGTTTGAAGCGTTCGTCTACAGTAGCAGTTTTTATATTTAGGTTTCCCTCTGTTCTCTCCTGTATAGATAGATGAATTTGGAACTCTAAATCCAACATGGTTTGTAGTAGCTCTTTGAAACTTGACAAAATAAAGGAGTTCTCAGTTTTGTCTCTATGGATTGTTTCCTCTTCAATTAGCACTAGGCACACACTGTGGAAAAGCACTTTCTTTGAGAGGGGTTGCCAAGCTTCTAAGAAATAACGAGTTTCTGAAATACCAGCAAATATTTTTTTACCCAATCTTGATGATCCATGTTGCTAATGATCAGTACAAAAATCCCACTTGGCTCACCAAATTTTGTTCTTCTAGGTTGAAGCGTTCGTCTACAGTAGCCGTTTTTATATTTAGGTTTCACTCTGTTCTCTCATATTTAGATAGATGAATTTGGAACTCTAAATCCAACATGGTTTGTAGTAGCTCTTTGACACTTGACAAAATAAAGGAGTTCTGAGTTTTGTCTCTTTGGTTTGTTTCCTCTTCAAGTAGCCCTAGGCGCAGAATCTGGAAAAGCAATTTCATTGAGAGGGGTTGCCAAGCTTCTAAGAAATAACGAGTTTCCGAAGTACCAGCAAATATTTTTTCACCCAATCTTGATGATACTTGTTGCTAATGATCAGTACACAAATCCCACTTGGCTCACCAAATTGTGTTCTTCTAGTTTGAAGCGTTCGTCTACAGTAGCAGTTTTTATATTTAGGTTTCCCTCTGTTCTCTCCTGTATAGATAGATGAATTTGGAACTCTAAATCCAACATGGTTTGTAGTAGCTCTTTGAAACTTGACAAAATAAAGGAGTTCTCAGTTTTGTCTCTATGGATTGTTTCCTCTTCAATTAGCACTAGGCACACACTGTGGAAAAGCACTTTCTTTGAGAGGGGTTGCCAAGCTTCTAAGAAATAACGAGTTTCTGAAATACCAGCAAATATTTTTTTACCCAATCTTGATGATCCATGTTGCTAATGATCAGTACAAAAATCCCACTTGGCTCACCAAATTTGTTCTTCTAGGTTGAAGCGTTCGTCTACAGTAGCCGTTTTTATATTTAGGTTTCACTCTGTTCTCTCATATTTAGATAGATGAATTTGGAAGTCTAAATCCAACATGGTTTGTAGTAGCTCTTTGAAACTTGACAAAATAAAGAGTTCTGAGTTTTGTCTCTATGGTTTGTTTCCTCTTCAAGTAGCCCTAGGCACAGACTGTGGAAAACCACTTTCATTGAGAGGGGTTGCCAATCTTCTAAGAAATAACGAGTTTCCGAAGTACCAGCAAATATTTTTTCACCCAATCTTGATGATACTTGGTGGTAATGATCAGTACACAGTACCCACTTGGCTCACCAAATTTTGTTCTTCTAGGTTGAAGCGTTCGTCTACATTAGCCGTTTTTATATTTAGGTTTCACTCTGTTCTCTCATATATAGATAGATGAATTTGGAACTCTAAATCCAACATGGTTTGTAGTAGCTCTTAGAAACTTGACAAAATAAAGGAGTTCTCAGTTTTGTCTCTATGGTTTGTTTCCTCTTCAAATAGCCCTAGGCACAGACTGTGGAAAAGCAATTTCATTGAGAGGGGTTGCCAAGCTTCTAAGAAATAACGAGTTTCCAAAATACCAGCAAATATTTTTTCACCCAATCTTGATGATACTTGGTGGTAATGATCAGTACACAGATCCCACTTGGCTCACCAAATTTTGTTCTTCAAGGTTGAAGCGTTCGTCTACAGTAGCAGTTTTTATATTTAGGTTTCACTCTGTTCTCTCCTATATAGATAGATGAATTTGGAACTCTAAATCCAACATGGTTTGTAGTAGCTCTTTGAAACTTGACAAAATAAAGGAGTTCTGAGTTTTTTTCTCGATGGTCTGTTTCCACTTCAAGAAGCCCTAGGCGCAGACTCTGGAAAAGCACTTTCATTGAGAGGGGTTGCCAAACTTCTAAGATATAACGAGTTTCCCAAGTAACAGCAAATTATTTTTCACCCAATCTTGATGATACTGGTTGCTAATGATCAGTACACAAATCCCACTTGGCTCACCAAATTGTGTTCTTCTAGGTTGAAGCGTTCGCCTACAGTAGAAGTTTTTATATTTAGGTTTCCCTCTGTTCTCTCCTATATAGATATATGAATTTGTAACTCTAAATCCAACATGGTTTGTAGTAGCTCTTTGAAACTTGACAAAATAAAGGAGTTCTCTGTTTTGTCTCTATGGTTTGTTTCCTCTTCAAGTAGCCCAAGGCACAGACTGTGGAAAAGCACTTTCATTGAGAGAGTTTGCCAAGCTTCTAAGAAATTACAAGTTTCCGAAATATCAGCAAATATTTTTTCACCCAATCTTGATGATACTTGGTGGTAATGATCAGTACACAGATCCCACTTGGATCACCAAATTTTGTTCTTCTAGGTTGAAGCGTTCGTCTACAGTAGCAGTTTTTATATTTAGGTTACTCTCTGTTCTCTCCTATATAGATAGATGAATTTGGAACTCTAAATCCAACATGGATTGTAGTAGCTCTTTGAAACTTGACAAAATAAAGTAGTTCTCAGTTTTGTCTCTATGTTTGGTTCCTCTTCAAGTAGCCCAAGGCACAGACTGTGGAAAAGCACTTTCATTGAGAGGGGTTGCCAAGCTTCTAAGAAATAACGAGTTTCCGAAATATCAGCAAATATTTTTTCACCCAATCTTGATGATACTTGGTGGTAATGATCAGTACACAGATCCCACTTGGCTCACCAAATTTTGTTCTTCTAGGTTGAAGCGTTCGTCTACAGTAGCAGTTTTTATATTTAGGTTTCTCTCTGTTCTCTCCTATATAGATAGATGAATTTGGAACTCTAAATCCAACATGGATTGTAGTAGCTCTTTGAAACTTGACAAAATAAAGGAGTTGTGAGTTTTGTCTCTATGGTTTGTTTCCTCTTCAAGTAGCCCTAGGCGCAGACTCTGGAAAAGCACTTTCATTGAGAGGGGTTGCCAAGCTTCTAAGAAATAACGAGTTTCCGAAGTACCAGCAAATATTTTTTCACCCAATCTTGATGATACTGGTTGCTAATGATCAGTACACAAATCCCACTTGACTCACCAAATTGTGTTCTTCTAGGTTGAAGCGTTCGCCTACAGTAGAAGTTTTTATATTTAGGTTTCCCTCTGTTCTCTCCTATATAGATATATGAATTTGTAACTCTAAATCCAACATGGTTTGTAGTAGCTCTTTGAAACTTGACAAAATAAAGGAGTTCTCAGTTTTGTCTCTATGGTTTGTTTCCTCTTCAAGTAGCCCTAGGCACAGACTGTGGAAAAGCACTTTCATTGAGAGAGTTTGCCAAGCTTCTAAGAAATTACAAGTTTCCAAAATACCAGCAAATATTTTTTCACCCAATCTTGATGATACTTGGTGGTAATGATCAGTACACAGATCCCACTTGGCTCACCAAATTTTGTTCTTCTAGGTTGAAGCGTTCGTCTACAGTAGCAGTTTTTATATTTAGGTTTCACTCTGTTCTCTCATATATAGATAGATGAATTTGGAACTCTAAATCCAACATGGATTGTAGTAGCTCTTTGAAACTTGACAAAATAAAGGAATTGTGAGTTTTGTCTCTATGGTTTGTTTCCTCTTCAAGTAGCCCTAGGCGCAGACTCTGGAAAAGCACTTTCATTGAGAGGGGTTGCCAAGCTTCTAAGAAATAACGAGTTTCCGAAGTACCAGCAAATATTTTTTCACCCAATCTTGATGATACTGGTTGCTAATGATCAGTACACAAATCCCACTTGGCTCACCAAATTGTGTTCTTCTAGGTTGAAGCGTTCGCCTACAGTAGAAGTTTTTATATTTAGGTTTCCCTCTGTTCTCTCCTATATAGATATATGAATTTGTAACTCTAAATCCAACATGGTTTATAGTAGCTCTTTGAAACTTGACAAAATAAAGGAGTTCTCTGTTTTGTCTCTATGGTTTGTTTCCTCTTCAAGTAGCCCTAGGCACAGACTGTGGAAAAGCACTTTCATTGAGAGAGTTTGCCAAGCTTCTAAGAAATTACAAGTTTCCGAAATACCAGCAAATATTTTTTCACCCAATCTTGATGATACTTGGTGGTAATGATCAGTACACAAATCCCACTTGGCTCACCAAATTTTGTTCTTCTAGGTTGAAGCGTTCGTCTACAGTAGCAGTTTTTATATTTAGGTTTCTCTCTGTTCTCTCCTATATAGATAGATGAATTTGGAACTCTAAATCCAACATGGATTGTAGTTGTTCTTTGAAACTTGAAAAAATAAAGGAGTTCTCAGTTTTGTCTCTATGGTTTGTTTCCTCTTCAAGTAGCCCTAGGCACAGACTGTGGAAGCACTTTCATTGAGATGGGTTGCCAAGCTTCTAAGAAATAACGAGTTTCCATAATACCAGCAAATGTTTTTTCACCCAATCTTGATCATACTTGGTGGTAATGATCAGTCCACAAATCCCACTTGGCTCACCAAATTTTGTTCGTCTAGGTTGAAGCTTTCGTCAACAGTAGCAGTTTTTATATTTAGGTATCTCTTTGTTCTCTCCTATATAGATAGATGAATTTGGAACTCTAAATCCAACATGGTTTGTAGTAGCTCTTTGAAACTTGACAAAATAAAGGAGTTCTGAGTTTTGTCTCTATGGTTTGTTTCCTCTTCAAGTAGCCCTATGTATAGACTGTGGAAAACCACTTTCATTGAGAGGCGTTGCCAAGCTTCTAAGAAATAACGAGTTTCTGAAATACCAGCAAATATTTTTTCACCCAAACTTGATGATACTTGGTGGTAATGATCAGTACACAGATCCCACTTGGCTCACCAAATTTTGTTCTTCTAGGTTGAAGCGTTCGTCTACAGTAGTCGTTTTTATATTTTGGTTTCACTCTGTTCTCTCATATATTGATAGATGAATTTGGAACTCTAAATACAACATGGTTTGTAGTAGCTCATTGAAACTTGACAAAATAAAGGAGTTCTGAGTTGTGTCTCTATGGTTTGTTTCCTCTTCAAGTAGCCCTAGGCGCAGACTGTGGAAAAGCACTTTCATTGAGAGGGGTTGCCAAGCTTCTAAGAAATAATGAGTTTCCGAAGTACCAGCAAATATTTTTTCACCCAATCTTGATGATACTTGTTGCTAATTATCAGTACACAATTGCCACTTGGCTCACCAAATTTTGTTCTTCTAGGTTGAAGCGTTCGTCTACAGTAGCAGTTTTTATATTTAGGTATCTCTCTGTTCTCTCCTATATAGATAGATGAATTTGGAACTCTAAATCCAACATGGTTTTTAGTAGCTCTTTGAAACTTGACAAAATAAAGGAGTTCTGAGTTTTGTCTCTATGGTTTGTTTCCTCTTCAAGTAGCCCTAGGCATAGACTGTGGAAAACCACTTTCATTGAGAGGCGTTGCCAAGCTTCTAAGAAATAACGAGTTTCTGAAATACCAGCAAATATTTTTTCACCCAATCTTGATGATACTTGGTGGTAATGATCAGTACACAGATCCCACTTGGCTCACCAAATTTTGTTCTTCTAGGTTGAAGCGTTCGCCTACAGTAGAAGTTTTTATATTTAGGTTTAGCTCTGTTCTCTCCTATATAGATACATGAATTTGGATCTCTAAATCCCACATGGTTTGTAGTAGCTCTTTGAAACTTGACAAAATAAAGGAGTTCTCAGTTTTGTCTCTATGGTTTGTTTCCTCTTCAAATAGCCCTAGGCACAGACTGTGGAAAAGCAATTTCATTGAGAGGCGTTGCCAAGCTTCTAACAAATAACGAGTTTCCATAATACCAGCAAATATTTTTTCACCCAAACTTGATGATACTTGGTGGTAATGATCAGTACACAGATCCCACTTGGCTCACCAAATTTTGTTCTTCTAGGTTGAAGCGTTCGTCTACAGTAGTCGTTTTTATATTTAGGTTTCACTCTGTTCTCTCATATATTGATAGATGAATTTGGAACTCTAAATCCAACATGGTTTGTAGTAGCTCTTTGAAACTTGACAAAATAAAGGAGTTCTGAGTTGTGTCTCTATGGTTTGTTTCCTCTTCAAGTAGCCCTAGGCGCAGACTGTGGAAAAGCACTTTCATTGAGAGGGGTTGCCAAGCTTCTAAGAAATAATGAGTTTCCGAAGTACCAGCAAATATTTTTTCACCCAATCTTGATGATACTTGTTGCTAATTATCAGTACACAAATGCCACTTGGCTCACCAAATTTTGTTCTTCTAGGTTGAAGCATTCGTCTACAGTAGCAGTATTTATATTTAGGTATCTCTCTGTTCTCTCCTATATAGATAGATGAATTTGGAACTCTAAATCCAACATGGTTTGTAGTAGCTCTTTGAAACTTGACAAAATAAAGGAGTTCTGAGTTTTGTCTCTATGGTTTGTTTCCTCTTCAAGTAGCCCTAGGCATAGACTGTGGAAAACCACTTTCATTGAGAGGCGTTGCCAAGCTTCTAAGAAATAACGAGTTTCTGAAATACCAGCAAATATTTTTTTCACCCAATCTTGATGATACTTGGTGGTAATGATCAGTACACTATCCCACTTGGCTCACCAAATTTTGTTCTTCTAGGTTGAAGCGTTCGCCTACAGTAGAAATTTTTATATTTAGGTTTAGCTCTGTTCTCTCCTATATAGATACATGAATTTGGAACTCTAAATCCCACATGGTTTGTAGTAGCTCTTTGAAACTTGACAAAATAAAGGAGTTCTCAGTTTTGTCTCTATGGTTTGTTTCCTCTTCAAATAGCCCTAGGCACAGACTGTGGAAAAGCAATTTCATTGAGTGGGGTTGCCAAGCTTCTAAGAAATAACGAGTTTCCATAATACCAGCAAATATTTTTTCACCCAATCTTGATGATACTTGGTGGTAATTATCAGTACACAAATCCCACTTGGCTCACCAAATTTTGTTCGTCTAGGTTGAAGCGTTCGTCTGCAGTAGCAGTTTTTATATTTAGGTTTCTCTCTGTTCTCTCCTATATAGATAGATGAATTTGGAACTTTAAATACAACATGGATTGTAGTAGCTCTTTGAAGCTTGACAAAATAAAGGAGTTCTCAGTTTTGTCTCTATGGTTTGTTTCCTCTTCAAGTAGCCCTAGGAACAGACTGTGGAAAACCACTTTCATTGAGAGGGGTTGCCAAGCTTCTAAGAAATAACGAGTTTCCGAAATACCAGCAAATATTTTTTCACCCAATCTTGATGATACTTGGTGGTAATGATCAGTACACATATCCCACTTGGCTCACCAAATTTTGTTCTTCTAGGTTGAAGCGTTCGTCTACAGTAGCAGTTTTTATATTTAGGTTTCACTCTGTTCTCTAATATATAGATAGGTGAATTTGGAACTCTAAATCCAACATGGTTTGTAGTAGCTCTTTGAAACTTGAAAAAATAAAGAGTTCTGAGTTTTGTCTCTATGGTTTGTTTCCTCTTCAATTAGCCCTAGGCACAGACTGTGGAAAACCACTTTCATTGAGGGGGTTGCCAAGCTTCTAAGAAATAACGATTTTCCGAAATATCAGCAAATATTTTTTCACCCAATCTTGATGATACTGGTTGCTAATGATCAGTACAAAAATCCCACTTGGCTCACCAAATTTTGTTCTTCTAGGTTGAAGCGTTCGTCTACAGTAGCCGTTTTTATATTTAGGTTTCACTCTGTTCTCTCATATATAGATAGATGAATTTGGAACTCTAAATCCAACATGGTTTGTAGTAGGTCTTTGAAACTTGACAAAATAAAGGAGTTCTGAGTTTTGTCTCTATGGTTTGTTTCCTCTTCAAGTAGCCCTAGGCGCAGACTGTGGAAAAGCACTTTCATTGAGAGGGGTTGCCCAGCTTCTAAGAAATAACGAGTTTCCGAAGTACCAGCAAATATTTTTTCACCCAATCTTGATGATACTTGGTGGTAATGATCAGTACACAGATCCCACTTGGCTCACCAAATTTTGTTCTTCTAGGTTGAAGCGTTCGTCTACAGTAGCAGTTTTTATATTTAGGTATCTCTCTGTTCTCTCCTATATAGATAGATGAATATGGAACTCTAAATCCCACATGGTTTGTAGCAGCTCTTTGAAACTTGACAAAATAAAGGAGTTCTCAGTTTTGTCTCTATGGTTTGTTTCCTCTTCAAATAGCCCTAGGCACAGACTGTGGAAAAGCAATTTCATTGAGAGGGGTTGCCAAGCTTCTAAGAAATAACGAGTTTCCATAATACCAGCAAATATTTTTTCACCCAATCTTGATGATACTTGGTGGTAATGATCAGTACACAAATCCCACTTGGCTCACCAAATTTTGTTCGTCTAGGTTGAAGCGTTCGTCTACAGTAGCAGTTTTTATATTTAGGTTTCTCTCTGTTCTCTCCTATATAGATAGATGAATTTGGAACTTTAAATACAACATGGATTTTAGTAGCTCTTTGAAACTTGGCAAAATAAAGGAGTTGTGAGTTTTGTCTCTATGGTTTGTTTCCTCTTCAAGTAGCCCTAGGCACAGACTGTGGAAAACCACTTTCATTGAGAGGGGTTGCCAATCTTCTAAGAAATAACGAGTTTCCAAAATACCAGCAAATATTTTTTCACCCAATCTTGATGATACTTGGTGGTAATGATCAGTACACAGATCCCACTTGGCTCACCAAATTTTGTTCTTCTAGGTTGAAGCGTTCGTCTACAGTAGCCGTTTTTATATTTAGGTTTCACTCTGTTCTCTCATATATAGATAGATGAATTTGGAACTCTAAATCCAACATGGTTTGTAGTAGCTCTTTGAAACTTGACAAAATAAAGGAGTTCTGAGTTTTTTCTCTATGGTTTGTTTCCTCTTCAAGTAGCCCTAGGCGCAGACTGTGGAAAAGCACTTTCATTGAGAGGGGTTGCCCAGCTTCTAAGAAATAACGAGTTTCCGAAGTACCAGCTAATATTTTTTCACCCAATCTTGATGATACTAGGTGGTAATGATCAGTACACAGATCCCACTTGGCGCACCAAATTTTGTTCTTCTAGGTTGAAGCGTTCGTCTACAGTAGCAGTTTTTATATTTAGGTATCTCTCTGTTCTCTCCTATATAGATAGATGAATTTGGAACTCTAAATCCAACATGGTTTGTAGTTGCTCTTTGAAACTTGACAAAATAAAGGAGTTCTCTGTTTTGTCTCTATGGTTTGTTTCCTCTTCAAGTAGCCCTAGGCACAGACTGTGGAAAACCACTTTCATTGAGAGAGTTTGCCAAGCTTCTAAGAATTTACAAGTTTCCGAAATACCAGCAAATATTTTTTTCACCCAAACTTGATGATACTTGGTGGTAATGATCAGTGCACAGATCCCACTTGGATCACCAAATTTTGTTCTTCTAGGTTGAAGCGTTCGTCTACAGTAGCAGTTTTTATATTTAGGTTTCTCTCTGTTCTCTCCTATATAGATAGATGAATTTGGAACTCTAAATCCAACATGGATTGTAGTAGCTCTTTGAAACTTGGCAAAATAAAGGAGTTGTGAGTTTTGTCTCTATGGTTTGTTTGCTCTTCAAGTAGCCCTAGGCGCAGACTCTGGAAAAGCACTTACATTGAGAGGGGTTGCCAAGCTTCTAAGAAATAATGAGTTTCCGAAGTACCAGCAAATATTTTTTCACCCAATCTTGATGATACTTGTTGCTAATGATCAGTACACAAATCCCACTTGGCTCACCAAATTGTGTTCTTCTAGGTTGAAGCGTTCGCCTACAGTAGAAGTTTTTATATTTAGGTTTCCCTCTGTTCTCTCCTATATAGATATATGAATTTGTAACTCTAAATCCAACATGGTTTGTAGTAGCTCTTTGAAACTTGACAAAATAAAGGAGTTCTCAGTTTTGTCTCTATGGTTTGTTTCCTCTTCAAGTAGCCCTAGGCACAGACTGTGGAAAAGCACTTTCATTGAGAGAGTTTGCCAAGCTTCTAAGAAATTACAAGTTTCCGAAATACCAGCAAATATTTTTTCACCCAATCTTGATGATACTTGGTGGTAATGATCAGTACACAAATCCCACTTGGCTCACCAAATTTTGTTCTTCTAGGTTGAAGCGTTCGTCTACAGTAGCAGTTTTTATATTTAGGTTTCTCTCTGTTCTCTAATATATAGATAGATGAATTTGGAACTCTAAATCCAACATGGTGTGTAGTAGCTCTTTGAAACTTGACAAAATAAAGAGTTCTGAGTTTTGTCTCTATGGTTTGTTTCCTCTTCAATTAGCCCTAGGCACAGACTGTGGAAAACCACTTTCATTGAGGGGGTTGCCAAGCTTCTAAGAAATAACGAGTTTTCGAAATATCAGCAAATATTTTTTCACCCAATCTTGATGATACTGGTTGCTAATGATCAGGACACAAATCCCACTTGGCTCACCAAATTTTGATCTTCTAGGTTGAAGCGTTCGTCTATAGTAGCCGTTTTTATATTTAGGTTTCACTCTGTTCTCTCATATATAGATAGATGAATTTGGAACTCTAAATCCAACATGGTTTGTAGTAGCTCTTTGAAACTTGACAAAATAAAGGAGTTCTGAGTTTTGTCTCTATGGTTTGTTTCCTCTTCAAGAGGCCTAGGCACAGACTGTGGAAAGCACTTTCATTGAGAGAGTTTGCAAATCTTCTAAGAAATTACAGGTTTCCGAAATACCAGCAAATATTTTTTCACCCAATCTTGATGATACTTGGTGGTAATGATCAGTACACAAATCCCACTTGGCTCACCAAATTTTGTTCTTCTAGGTTGAAGCGTTCGTCTACAGTAGCAGTTTTTATATTTAGGTTTCTCTCTGTTCTCTCCTATATAGATAGATGAATTTGGAACTCTAAATCCAACATGGATTGTAGTAGCTCTTTGAAACTTGACAAAATAAAGGAGTTCTCAGTTTTGTCTCTATGGTTTGTTTCCTCTTCAAGTAGCCCTAGGCACAGACTGTGGAAAAGCACTTTCATTGAGAGGGGTTGCCAAGCTTCTAAGAAATAACGAGTTTCTGAAATACCAGCAAATATTTTTTCACCCAATCTTGATGATACTTGGTGGTAATGATCAGTACACAAATCCCACTTGGCTCACCAAATTTTGTTCGTCTAGGTTGAAGCGTTCGTCTACAGTAGCAGTTTTTATATTTAGGTTTCTCTCTGTTCTCTCCTATATAGATAGATGAATTTGAAACTTTAAATACAACATGGATTTTAGTAGCTCTTTGAAACTTGGCAAAATAAAGGAGTTGTGAGTTTTGTCTCTATGATTTGTTTCCTCTTCAAGTAGCCCTAGGCACAGACTGTGGAAAACCACTTTCATTGAGAGGGGTTGCCAAGCTTCTAAGAAATAACGAGTTTCCAAAATACCAGCAAATATTTTTTCACCCAATCTTGATGATACTTGGTGGTAATGATCAGTACACAGATCCCACTTGGCTCACCAAATTTTGTTCTTCTAGGTTGAAGCGTTCATCTACAGTAGCCGTTTTATATTTAGGTTTCACTCTGTTCTCTCATATATAGATAGATGAATTTGGAACTCTAAATCCAACATGGTTTGTAGTAGCTCTTTGAAACTTGACAAAATAAAGGAGTTCTGAGTTTTTTCTCTATGGTTTGTTTCCTCTTCAAGTAGCCCTAGGCGCAGACTGTGGAAAAGCACCTCATTGAGAGGGGTTGCCCAGCTTCTAAGAAATAACGAGTTTCCGAAGTACTAGCTAATATTTTTTCACCCAATCTTGATGATACTAGGTGGTAATGATCAGTACACAGATCCCACTTGGCGCACCAAATTTTGTTCTTCTAGGTTGAAGCGTTCGTCTACAGTAGCAGTTTTTATATTTAGGTATCTCTCTGTTCTCTCCTATATAGATAGATGAATTTGGAACTCTAAATCCAACGTGGTTTGTAGTAGCTCTTTGAAACTTGAAAAAATAAAGGAGTTCTCTGTTTTGTCTCTATGGTTTGTTTCCTCTTCAAGTAGCCCTAGGCACAGACTGTGGAAAACCACTTTCATTGAGAGAGTTTGCCAAGCTTCTAAGAATTTACAAGTTTCCGAAATACCAGCAAATATTTTTTTCACCCAAACTTGATGATACTTGGTGGTAATGATCAGTACACAGATCCCACTTGGATCACCAAATTTTGTTCTTCTAGGTTGAAGCGTTCGTCTACAGTAGCAGTTTTTATATTTAGGTTTCTCTCTGTTCTCTCCTATATAGATAGATGAATTTGGAACTCTAAATCCAACATGGATTGTAGTAGCTCTTTGAAACTTGGAAAAATAAAGGAGTTGTGAGTTTTGTCTCTATGGTTTGTTTCCTCTTCAAGTAGCCCTAGGCGCAGACTCTGGAAAAGCACTTACATTGAGAGGGGTTGCCAAGCTTCTAAGAAATAATGAGTTTCCGAAGTACCAGCAAATATTTTTTTCACCCAATCTTGATGATACTGGTTGCTAATGATCAGTACACAAATCCCACTTGGCTCACCAAATTGTGTTCTTCTAGGTTGAAGCATTCGCCTACAGTAGAAGTTTTTATATTTAGGTTTCCCTCTGTTCTCTCCTATATAGATATATGAATTTGTAACTCTAAATCCAACATGGTTTGTAGTAGCTCTTTGAAACTTGACAAAATAAAGGAGTTCTCAGTTTTGTCTCTATGGTTTGTTTCCTCTTCAAGTCGCCCTAGGCACAGACTGTGGAAAAGCACTTTCATTGAGAGGGGTTGCCAAGCCTCTAAGAAATAACGAGTTTTCAAAATACCAGCAAATATTTTTTATCCCAATCTTGATGATACTTGGTGGTAATGATCAGTACACAGATCCCACTTGGCTCTCCAAATTTTGTTCTTCTAGGTTGAAGCGTTCGTCTACAGTAGCAGTTTTTATATTTAGGTTTCACTCTGTTCTCTCATATATAGATAGATGAATTTTGAACTCTAAATCCAACATGGTTTGTAGTAGCTCTTTGAAACTTGACAAAATAAAGGAGTTCTGAGTTTTGTCTCTATGGTTTGTTTCCTCTTCAAGTAGCCCTAGGCACAGACTGTTGAAGACTACTTTCATTGAGAGGTGTTGCAAAGCTTCTAGAAATAAAGAGTTTCCGATATACCAGCAAATATTTTTTCACCCAATCTTGATGATACTTGGAGGTAATGATCAGTACACAGATCCCACTTGGCTCACCAAATTTTGTTCTTCTAGGTTGAAGCGTTCGTCTACAGTAGCCGTTTATATATTTAGGTTTCACTGTTCTCTCATATATAGATAGATGAATTTGGAACTCTAAATCCAACATGGTTTGTAGTAGCTCTTTGAAACTTGAAAAAATAAAGGATTTCTCAGCTTTGTCTCTATGAATTGTTTCCTCTTCAATTAGCCCTAGGCACACACTGTGGAAAAGCACTTTCATTGAGAGGGGTTGCCAAGCTTCTAAGAAATAACGAGTTTCCGAAATACCAGCAAATATTTTTTCACCCAATCTTGATGATACTTGTTGCTAATGATCAGTACACAAATCCCACTTGGCTCACCAAATTTTGTTCTTCTAGGTAGAAGCGTTCGTCTACAGTAGCAGTTTTTATATATAGGTTTCCCTCTGTTCTCTCCTATATACATAGATGAATTTGGAACTCTAAATCCAACATGGTTTGTAGTAGCTCTTTGAAACTTGACAAAATGAAGGAGTTCTCAGTTTTGTCTCTATGCTTTGTTTCCTCTTCAAGTAGCCGTAGGCACAGACTGTGGAAAAGCACTTTCATTGAGAGGGGTTGCCAAGCTTCTAAGAAATTACGTGTTTCCGAAATACCAGCAAATATTTTTTCACCCAATCTTGATGATACTTGGTGGTAATGATCAGTACACAAATTCCACTTGGCTCACCAAATTTTGTGCTTCTAGGTTGATCCGTTCTTCTACAGTAGCAGTTTTTATTTAGGTTTCCCTCTGTTCTCTCATATATAGATATATGAATTTGGAACTCTAAATCCAACATGGTTTGTAGTAGCTCCTTGAAACTTGAAAAAATAAAGGAGTTCTCATTTTGTCTCTATGGTTTGTTTCCTCTTCAAGTAGCCCTAGGCACAGACTGTGGGAAAGCACTTTCACTGAGCGGGGTTGCCAAGCTTCTAAGAAATTACGAGTTTCCGAAATACCAGCATATATTTTTTCACTCAATCTTGATGATACTTGGTGGTAATGATCAGTACACAGATCCCAGTTGGCTCACCAAATTTTGTTCTTCGAGGTTGAAGCGTTCGTCTGCAGTAGCAGTTTTTATACTTAGGTTTCTCTCTGTTCTCTCCTATATAGATAGATGAATTTGGAACTCTAAATCCAACATGGATTGTAGTAGCTCTTTGAAACGTGACAAAATAAAGGAGTTCTGAGTTTTGTCTCTATGGTTTGTTTCCTCTTCAAGTAGCCCTAGGCACAGACTGTGGAAAAGCACTTTCATTGAGAGTGGTTGCCAAGCTTCTAAGAAATAACGAGTTTCCGAAATACCAGAAAATATTTTTTCACCCAATCTTGATGATACTTGGTGGTAATGATCAGTACACAGATCCCACTTGGCTCACCAAATTTGTTCTTCTAGGTTGAAGCGTTCGTCTACAGTAGCAGTTATTATATTTAGGTTTCACTCTGTTCTCTCATATATAGATAGATGAATTTGGAACTCTAAATCCAACATGGTTTGTAGTAGCTCTTTGAAACTTGACAAAATAAAGGAGTTCTGAGTTTTGTCTCTATGGTTTGTTTCCTCTTCAAGTCGCCCTAGGCACAGACTGTGGAAAAGCACTTTCATTGAGATGGGTTGCCAAGCCTCTAAGAATAAACGAGTTTCCGAAATACCAGCAAATATTTTTTATCCCAATCTTGATGATACTTGGTGGTAATGATCAGTACAGAGATCCCACTTGGCTCTCCAAATTTTGTTCTTCTAGGTTGAAGCGTTCGTCTACAGTAGCAGTTTTTATATTTAGGTTTCACTCTGTTCTCTCATATATAGATAGATGAATTTTGAACTCTAAATCCAACATGGTTTGTAGTAGCTCTTTGAAACTTGACAAAATAAAGGAGTTCTGAGTTTTGTCTCTATGGTTTGTTTCCTCTTCAAGTAGCCCTAGGCACAGACTGTTGAAGACTACTTTCATTGAGAGGTGTTGCAAAACTTCTAAGAAATAAAGAGTTTCCGATATACCAGCAAATATTTTTTCACCCAATCTTGATGATACTTGGAGGTAATGATCAGTACACAGATCCCACTTGGCTCACCAAATTTTGTTCTTCTAGGTTGAAGCGTTCGTCTACAGTAGCCGTTTATATATTTAGGTTTCACTGTTCTCTCATATATAGATAGATGAATTTGGAACTCTAAATCCAACATGGTTTGTAGTAGCTCTTTGAAACTTGAAAAAATAAAGGATTTCTCAGCTTTGTCTCTATGGATTGTTTCCTCTTCAATTAGCCCTAGGCACACACTGTGGAAAAGCACTTTCATTGAGAGGGGTTGCCAAGCTTCTAAGAAATAACGAGTTTCCGAAATACCAGCAAATATTTTTTCACCCAATCTTGATGATACTTGTTGCTAATGATCAGTACACAAATCCCACTTGGCTCACCAAATTTTGTTCTTCTAGGTAGAAGCGTTCGTCTACAGTAGCAGTTTTTATATATAGGTTTCCCTCTGTTCTCTCCTATATACATAGATGAATTTGGAACTCTAAATCCAACATGGTTTGTAGTAGCTCTTTGAAACTTGACAAAATGAAGGAGTTCTCAGTTTTGTCTCTATGCTTTGTTTCCTCTTCAAGTAGCCGTAGGCACAGACTGTGGAAAAGCACTTTCATTGAGAGGGGTTGCCAAGCTTCTAAGAAATTACGTGTTTCCGAAATACCAGCAAATATTTTTTCACCCAATCTTGATGATACTTGGTGGTAATGATCAGTACACAAATTCCACTTGGCTCACCAAATTTTGTGCTTCTAGGTTGATCCGTTCTTCTACAGTAGCAGTTTTTATTTAGGTTTCCCTCTGTTCTCTCATATATAGATATATGAATTTGGAACTCTAAATCCAACATGGTTTGTAGTAGCTCCTTGAAACTTGAAAAAATAAAGGAGTTCTCATTTTGTCTCTATGGTTTGTTTCCTCTTCAAGTAGCCCTAGGCACAGACTGTGGGAAAGCACTTTCATTGAGAGGGGTTGCCAAGCTTCTAAGAAATAACGAGTTTCCGAAATACCAGCAAATATTTTTTCACCCAATCTTGATGATACTTGGTGGTAATGATCAGGACACAAATCCCACTTGGCTCACCAAATTTTGTACTTCTAGGTTGAAGCGTTCGTCTACAGTAGCAGTTTTTATATTTAGGTTTCCCTCTGTTCTCTCCTATATAAATAGATGAATTTGGAACTCTAAATCCAACATGGTTTATAATAGGTCTTTGAAACTTGAAAACATAAAGAGTTCTCAGTTTTGTCTCTATGGTTTGTTTCCTCTTCAAGTAGCCCTAGGTACTGACTGTGGAAAAGCACTTTCATTGAGAGGGGTTGCCAAGCTTCTAAGAAATTACGAGTTTCTGAAATACCAGCAAATATTTTTTCACCCAATCTTGATGATACTTGGTGGTAATGATCGGTACACAAATCCCAATTGGCTCACCAAATTTTGTTCTTCTAGTTTGAGGCTTTCGTCTACAGTAGCAGTTTTTATATTTAGTTTCCCTCTGTTCTCTCCTATATAGATAGATGAATTTGGACCTCTAAATCCAACATGGTTTGTAGTAGCTCTTTGAAACTTGACAAAATGAAGGAGTTCCCAGTTTTGTCTCTATGGTTTGTTTCCTCTTCAAGTAGCCCTAGGCACAGACTGTGGAAGTGTACTTTCATTGAGATGGGTTGAGAAGCTTCTAAGAAATAACGAGTTTCCGAAATACCAGCAAATATTTTTTCACCCAAACTTGATGATACTTGGTGGTAATGATCAGGACACAAATCCCACTTGGCTCACCAAATTTTGTTCTTCTAGTTTGAAGCTTTCGTCTACATTAGCAGTTTTTATAGTTAGGTTTCCCTCTGTTCTCTCATATATAGATAGATGAATTGGGAACTTTAAATCCAACATGATTTGTAGTAGCTCCTTGAAACTTGAAAAAATAAAGGAGTTCTCATTTTTGTCTCTATGGTTTGTTTCCTCTTCAAGTAGCCCTAGGCACAGACTGTGGAAAAGCACTTTCATTGAGAGGGGTTGCCAAGCTTCTAAGAAATTACGATTTTCCGAATAACCAGCAAATATTTTTTCACCCAATCTTGATGATACTTGGTGGTAATGATCAGAACACAAATCCCACATGGCTCACCAAATTTTGTACTTCTAGGTTGAAGCGTTCGTCTACAGTAGCAGTTTTTATATTTAGGTTTCCCTTTCTTCTCTCCTATATAAATAGATGAATTTGGAACTCTAAATCCAACATGGTTTATAGTAGGTCTTTGAAACTTGAAAAAATAAAGAGTTCTCAATTTTGTCTCTATGGTTTGTTTCCTCTTCCAGTAGCCCTAGGTACTGACTGTGGAAAAGCACTTTCATTGAGAGGGGTTGCCAATCTTCTAAGAAATTACGAGTTTCCGAAATATCAGCAAATATTTTTTCACCCAATCTTGATGATCCTTGGTGGTAATGATCAGTACACAAATCCCACTTGGCTCACCAAATTTTGTTCTTCTAGGTTGAAGCGTTCGTCTACAGTAGCAGTATTTATATTTAGGTTTCCCTCTGTTCTCTCCTATATAGATAGATGATTTTGGAACTCTAAATCCAACATGGATTGTAGTAGCTCTTTGAAACTTGACAAAATGAAGGAGTTCTCAGTTTTGTCTCTATGGTTTGTTTCCTCTTCAAGTAGCCCTAGGCACAGACTGTGGAAATGTACTTTCATTGAGATGGGTTGAGAAGCTTCTAAGAAATAAAGAGTTTCCGAAATACCAGCAAATATTTTTTCACCCAATCTTGATGATACTTGGTGGTAATGATCAGGAAACAAATCCCACTTGGCTCACCAAATTTTGTGCTTCTAGGTTGATCCGTTCTTCTACAGTAGCAGTTTTTATAGTTAGGTTTCCCTCTGTTCTCTCATATATAGATAGATGAATTTGGAACTCTAAATCCAACATGGTTTGTAGTAGCTCCTTGAAACTTGAAAAAATAAAGGAGTTCTCAGTTTTGTCTCTATGGTTTGTTTCCTCTTCAAGTAGCCCTAGGCACAGACTGTGGAAAAGCACTTTCATTGAGAGGGGTTGCCAAGCTTCTAAGAAATTACGATTTTCCGAAATACCAGCAAATATTTTTTCACCCAATCTTGATGATACTTGGTGGTAAGGATCAGAACACAAATCCCACTTGGCTCACCAAATTTTGTACTTCTAGGTTGAAGCGTTCGTCTACAGTAGCAGTTTTTATATTTAGGATTCGCTCTGTTCTCTCCTATATAAATAGATGAATTTGGAACTCTAAATCCAACATGGTTTATAGTAGGTCTTTGAAACTTGAAAAAATAAAGAGTTCTCAGTTTTGTCTCTATGGTTTGTTTCCTCTTCCAGTAGCCCTAAGTACTGACTGTGGAAAAGCACTTTCATTGAGAGGGGTTGCCAATCTTCTAAGAAATTACAAGTTTCCGAAATACCAGCAAATATTTTTTCACCCAATCTTGATGATACTTGGTGGTAATGATCAGTACACAAATCCCACTTGGCTCACCAAATTTTGTTCTTCTAGGTTGAAGCGTTCGTCTACAGTAGCAGTTTTTATATTTAGGTTTCCCTCTGTTCTCTCCTATATAGGTAGATGATTTTGGAACTCTTAATCCAACATGGTTTGTAGTAGCACTTTGAAACTTGAAAAAATGAAGGAGTTCTCAGTTTTGTCTCTATGGTTTGTTTCTTCTTCAAGTAGCCCTAGGCACAGACTGTGGAAATGTACTTTCATTGAGATGGGTTGAGAAGCTTCTAAGAAATAACGAGTTTCCGAAATACCAGCAAATATTTTTTCACCCAATCTTGATGATACTTGGTGGTAATGATCAGGACAGAAATCCCACTTGGCTCACCAAATTTTGTTCTTCTAGGTTGAAGCGTTCGTCTACAGTAGCAGTTTTGATATTTAGGTTTCCCTCTTCTCTCCTATATAAATTGATGAATTTGGAACTCTAAATCCAACATGGTTTATAGTAGCTCTTTGAAACGGGACAAAATAAAGGATTTCTCAGTTTTGTCTCTATGGTTTGTTTCCTCTTCCAGTAGCCCTAGACACAGACTGTGGAAATGTACTTTCATTGAGATGGGTTGAGAAGCTTCTAAGAAATAACGAGTTTCCGAAATACCAGCAAATATTTTTTCACCCAAACTTGATGATACTTGGTGGTAATGATCAGTACACAAATCCCACTTGGCTCACCAAATTTTGTTCTTCTATTTTGAAGCTTTCATCAACAGTAGCACTTTTTATATTTAGTTTCCCTCTGTTCTCTCCTATATAGATAGATGAATTTGGAACTCTAAATCCAACATGGTTTGTAGTAGCTCTTTGAAACTTGATAAAATAAAAATTCTCAGTTTTGTCTCTATGGTTTGTTTCCTCTTCAAGTAGTCCTAGGCACAGACTGTGGAAAGCACTTTCACTAAGATGGGTAGCCAAGCTTCTAAGAAATAACGAGTTTCCGAAATACCAGCAAATATTTTTTCACCCAATCTTGATGATACTTGGTGGTAATGATCAGTACACAAATCCCTCTTGGCTGACCAAATTTTGTTCTTCTAGGTTGATGCGTTCGTCTACAGTAGCAGTTTTTATAGTTAGGTTTCCCTCTGTTCTCTCATATATAGATAGTTGAATTTGGAACTCTAAATACAACATGGTTTGTAGTATCTCCTTGAAACTTGAAAAAATAAAGGAGTTCTCAGTTTTGTCTCTGTGGTTTGTTTCCTCTTCAAGTAGCCCTATGCACAGACTGTGGAAAAGCACTTTCATTGAGAGGGGTTGCCAAGCTTCTACGAAATTCCGATTTTTCGAAATACCAGCAAAAATTTTTTCACCCAATCTTGATGATTCTTGATGGTAATGATCAGTACACAAATCCCACTTGGCTCACCAAATTTTGTACTTCTAGGTTGAAGCGTTCGTCTACAGTAGCAGTTTTTATATTTTGTTTCCCTCTGTTCTCTCCTATATAAATAGATGAATTTGGAACTCTAAATCCAACATAGTTTATAGTAGCTCTTTGAAACTTGACAAAATAAAGGAGTTCTCAGTTTTTTCTCTATGGTTTGTTTCCTCTTCCAGTAGCCCTAGGCACAGACTGTTGAAAAGCACTTTCATTGAGAGGGGTTGCCAAGCTTCTAAGAAATAACGAGTTTCCGAAATACCAGAAAATATTTTTTACCCAATCTTGATGATACTTGGTGGTAATGATCAGTGCACAAATCCCACTTGGCTCACCAAATTTTGTTCTTCTAGGTTGAAGCGTTCGTCTACAGTAGCAGTTTTTATATTTAGGTTTCCCTCTGTTCTCTCCTATATAGATAGTTGATTTTGGAACTCTAAATCCAACATGGTTTGTAGTAACTCTTTGAAACTTGACAAAATGAAGGAGTTCTCAGTTTTCTCTCTATGGTTTGTTTCCTCTTCAAGTAGCCCTAGGCACAGACTGTGGAAATGTACTTTCATTGAGATGAGTTGAGAAGCTTCTAAGAAATAACGAGTTTCCGAAATACCAGCAAATATTTTTTCACCCAAAGTTGATGATACTTGGTGGTAATGATCAGTACACAAATCCCACTTGGCTCACCAAATTTTGTTCTTCTAGGTTGAAGCGTTCGTCTACAGTAGCAGTTTTTATATTTAGGTTTCCCTCTGTTTTCTCCTATATAGATAGATGAATTTGGAACTCTAAATCCAACATGGTTTGTAGTAGCTCTTTGAAACTTGGTAAAATAAAAAAGTTCTCAGTTTTGTCTCTATGGTTTGTTTCCTCTTCAAGTATTCCTAGGCACAGACTGTGGAAAGCACTTTCACTGAGATGGGTTGCCAAGCTTCTAAGAAATAACGAGTTTCCAAAATACCAGCAAATATTTTTTGACCCAATCTTGATGATACTTGTTGCTAATGATCAGTACACAAATCCCACTTGGCTCACCAAATTTTGTTCTTCTAGGTTGATGCATTCGTCTACAGTAGCAGTTTTTATAGTG
>NW_027517856.1:0-39099 GCF_048772815.1 Callospermophilus lateralis | reverse complement strand
TGGAGTGAAAAATGTTTGCTGATATTTCAGCAAATTAGTAGTTTTTTGGAAGCTTGCAACCCTTTCAAACGAAAGTGTTTTCCACAGTGTCTGCATGGGGTACTTCAAGAGGAAACAAACCATAGAGATAGAACTTAGAACTACTTCATTTGGTCAAGTTTCAAGGAGCTAGCACAAACCGTGTTTGATTTAGAGTTTCCAACACATCTATCTATATAGGAGAAAACAGAGTGAAACCTAAAATTTCAAAGTGTTACTGGAAACGAACGCTTGAACCTAGAAGAGTGAAAATTGGGCAGCCAAGTGGGCTTAGTGAACTGATCATTACCACCAAGTATCATCAAGATTTGGGTGAAAAAATGTTTGCTGAATTTCAGCAAAAAGTAGTTTTTTGGAGGGCGTGCCCGAGCTTGGCAACCCCTTCAAACGAAAGTGTTTCCACCAGTGTCTGCATGGGGTACTTCAAGAGGAAACAAACCATAGAGATAGAACTTAGAACTACTTCATTTGGTCAAGTTTCAAGAGCTAGCACAAACCGTGTTTGATTTAGAGTTTCCAACACATCTATCTATATAGGAGAAAACAGAGTGAAACCTAAAAATTCAAAGTGTTACTGGAAACGAACGCTTGAACCTAGAAGAGTGAAAAATTGGGCAGCCAAGTGGGCTTAGTGAACTGATCATTACCACCAAGTATCATCAAGATTTGGTGAAAAAATGTTTGCTGAGATTTCAGCAAATTAGTAGTTTTTTGGAAGCTTGGCAACCCCTTTCAAACGAAAGTGTTTTCCACCAGTGTCTGCATGGGGTACTTCAAGAGGAAACAAACCATAGAGATAGGAACTTAGAACTACTTCATTTGGTCAAGTTTCAAGGAGCTAGCACAAACCGTGTTTGATTTAGAATTCCAAACACAGCTATCTATATAGGAGAAAACAGAGTGAAACCTAAAATATTCAAAGTGTTACTGGAAACGAATGCTTGAACCTAGAAGAGTGAAAATTGGGCAGCCAAGTGGGCTTAGTGAACTGATCATTACCACCAAGTATCATCAAGATTTGGTGAAAAAATGTTTGCTGAGAATTTCAGCAAATTAGTAGTTTTTGGAAGCTTGGCAACCCCTTTCAAAACGAAAGTGTTTTCCACCAGTGTCTGCATGGGGTACTTCAAGAGGAAACAAACCATAGAGATAGAACTTAGAACTACTTCATTTGGTCAAGTTTCAAGGAGCTAGCACAAACCGTGTTTGATTTAGAATTCCAAACACAGCTATCTATATAGGAGAAAACAGAGTGAAACCTAAAATTTCAAAGTGTTACTGGAAACGAACGCTTGAACCTAGAAGAGTGAAAATTGGGCAGCCAAGTGGGCTTAGTGAACTGATCATTACCACCAAGTATCATCAAGATTTGGTGAAAAAATGTTTGCTGAGATTTCAGCAAATTAGTAGTTTTTGGAAGCTTGGCAACCCCTTTCAAACGAAAGTGTTTCCACCAGTGTCTGCATGGGGTACTTCAAGAGGAAACAAACCATAGAGATAGGAACTTAGAACTACTTCATTTGGTCAAGTTTCAAGGAGCTAGCACAAACCGTGTTTGATTTAGAGTTTCCAACACATCTATCTATATAGGAGAAAACAGAGTGAAACCTAAAATTTCAAAGTGTTACTGGAAACGAACGCTTGAACCTAGAAGAGTGAAAATTGGGCAGCCCAGTGGGCTTAGTGAACTGATCATTACCACCAAGTATCATCAAGATTTGGTGAAAAAATGTTTGCTGAGATTTCAGCAAAATTAGTAGTTTTTTGAAGCTTGGCAACCCTTTCAAACGAAAGTGTTTCCACCAGTGTCTGCATGGGTACTTCAAGAGGAAACAAACCATAGAGATAGAACTTAGAACTACTTCATTTGGTCAAGTTTCAAGGAGCTAGCACAAACCGTGTTTGATTTAGAGTTTCCAACACATCTATCTATATAGGAGAAAACAGAGTGAAACCTAAAAATTCAAAGTGTTACTGGAAACGAACGCTTGAACCTAGAAGAGTGAAATTGGGCAGCCAAGTGGGCTTAGTGAACTGATCATTACCACCAAGTATCATCAAGATTTGGTGAAAAAATGTTTGCTGAGATTTCAGCAAATTAGTAGTTTTTGGAAGCTTGGCAACCCCTTTCAAACGAAAGTGTTTTCCACCGCATGGGGTACTTCAAGAGGAAACAAACCATAGAGATAGAACTTAGAACTACTTCATTTGGTCAAGTTTCAAGGAGCTAGCACAAACCGTGTTTGATTTAGAATTTCCAAACACAGCTATCTATATAGGAGAAAACAGAGTGAAACCTAAAATTTCAAAGTGTTACTGGAAACGAATGCTTGAACCTAGAAGAGTGAAAATTGGGCAGCCAAGTGGGCTTAGTGAACTGATCATTACCACCAAGTATCATCAAGATTTGGTGAAAAAATGTTTGCTGAGATTTCAGCAAATTAGTAGTTTTTTGGAAGCTTGGCAACCCCTTTCAAACGAAAGTGTTTTCCACCAGTGTCTGCATGGGGTACTTCAAGAGGAAACAAACCATAGAGATAGAACTTAGAACTACTTCATTTGGTCAAGTTTCAAGGAGCTAGCACAAACCGTGTTTTGATTTAGAATTCCAAACACAGCTATCTATATAGGAGAAAACAGAGTGAAACCTAAAATTTCAAAGTGTTACTGGAAACGAACGCTTGAACCTAGAAGAGTGAAAATTGGGCAGCCAAGTGGGCTTTAGTGACTGATCATTACCACCAAGTATCATCAAGATTTGGTGAAAAAATGTTTGCTGAGATTTCAGCAAATAGTAGTTTTTTGAAGCTTGGCAACCCCTTTCAAACGAAAGTGTTTTCCACCAGTGTCTGCATGGGGTACTTCAAGAGGAAACAAACGCATAGAGATAGAACTTAGAACTACTTCATTTGGTCAAGTTTCAAGGAGCTAGCACAAACCGTGTTTGATTTAGAGTTTTCAACACATCTATCTATATAGGAGAAAACAGAGTGAAACCTTAAAATTTCAAAGTGTTACTGGAAACGAACGCTTGAACCTAGAAGAGTGAAAATTGGGCAGCCAAGTGGGTTTAGTGAACTGATCATTACCACCAAGTATCATCAAGATTTGGTGAAAAAATGTTTGCTGAGATTTCAGCAAATTAGTAGTTTTTGGAAGCTTGGCAACCCCTTCAAACGAAAGTGTTTTCCACCAGTGTCTGCATGGGGTACTTCAAGAGGAAACAAACATAGAGATAGAACTTAGAACTACTTCATTTGGTCAAGTTTCAAGGAGCTAGCACAAACCGTGTTTGATTTAGAGTTTCCAACACATCTATCTATATAGGAGAAAACAGAGTGAAACCTAAAATTTCAAAGTGTTACTGGAAACGAACGCTTGAAACCTAGAAGAGTGAAAATTGGGCAGCCAAGTGGGCTTAGTGAACTGATCATTACCACCAAGTATCATCAAGATTTGGTGAAAAAATGTTTGCTGAGATTTCAGCAAATTAGTAGTTTTTTGGAAGCTTGCAACCCCTTTCAAACGAAAAGTGTTTTCCACCAGTGTCTGCATGGGGTACCTCAAGAGGAAACAAACCATAGAGATAGAACTTAGAACTACTTCATTTGGTCAAGTTTCAAGGGAGCTAGCACAAACCGTGTTTGGATTTAGAGTTTCCAAACACATCTATCTATATAGGAGAAAACAGAGTGAAACCTAAAATTTCAAAGTGTTACTGGAAACGAACGCTTGAACCTAGAAGAGTGAAAATTGGGCAGCCAAGTGGGCTTAGTGAACTGATCATTACCACCAAGTATCATCAAGATTTGGTGAAAAAATGTTTGCTGAGATTTCAGCAAATTAAGTAGTTTTTGGAAGCTTGGCAACCCCTTTCAAACGAAAGTGTTTTCCACCAGTGTCTGCATGGGGTACTTCAAGAGGAAACAAACCATAGAGATAGAACTTAGAACTACTTCATTTGGTCAAGTTTCAAGGAGCTAGCACAAACCGTGTTTGATTTAGAGTTTCCAACACATCTATCTATATAGGAGAAAACAGAGTGAAACTAAAAATTCAAAGTGTTACTGGGAAACGAACGCTTGAACCTAGAAGAGTGAAAATTGGGCAGCCAAGTGGGCTTAGTGAACTGATCATTACCACCAAGTATCATCAAGATTTGGTGAAAAAATGTTTGCTGAGATTTCAGCAAATTAGTAGGTTTTTTGGAAGCTTGGCAACCCCTTTCAAACGAAAGTGTTTTTCCACCAGTGTCTGCATGGGTACTTCAAGAGGAAACAAACCATAGAGATAGAACTCAGAACTACTTCATTTGGTCAAGTTTCAAGGAGCTAGCACAAACCGTGTTTGATTTAGAGTTTCCAACACATCTATCTATATAGGAGAAAACAGAGTGAAACCTAAAATTTCAAAGTGTTACTGGAAACGAACGCTTGAACCTAGAAGAGTGAAAATTGGGCAGCCAAGTGGGCTTAGTGAACTGATCATTACCACCAAGTATCATCAAGATTTGGTGAAAAAATGTTTGCTGAGATTTCAGCAAATTAGTAGTTTTTTGGAAGCTTGGCAACCCCTTTCAAACGAAAGTGTTTTCCACCAGTGTCTGCATGGGGTACTTCAAGAGGAAACAAACCATAGAGATAGAACTTAGAACTACTTCATTTGGTCAAGTTTCAAGGAGCTAGCACAAACCGTGTTTGATTTAGAGTTTCCAAACACATCTATCTATATAGGAGAAAACAGAGTGAAACCTAAAATTTCAAAGTGTTACTGGAAACGAACGCTTGAACCTAGAAGAGTGAAAATTGGGCAGCCAAGTGGGCTTAGTGAACTGATCATTACCACCAAGTATCATCAAGATTTGGTGAAAAAATGTTTGCTGAGATTTCAGCAAATTAGTAGTTTTTTGGAAGCTTGGCAACCCCTTTCAAACGAAAGTGTTTTCCACCAGTGTCTGCATGGGGTACTTCAAGAGGAAACAAACCATAGAGATAGAACTTAGAACTACTTCATTTGGTCAAGTTTCAAGGAGCTAGCACAAACCGTGTTTGGATTTAGAGTTTCTAACACATCTATCTATATAGGAGAAAACAGAGTGAAACCTAAAATTTCAAAGTGTTACTGGAAACGAACGCTTGAACCTAGAAGAGTGAAAATTGGGCAGCCAAGTGGGCTTAGTGAACTGATCATTACCACCAAGTATCATCAAGATTTGGTGAAAAAATGTTTGCTGAGATTTCAGCAAATTAGTAGTTTTTTGGAAGCTTGGCAACCCCTTTCAAACGAAAGTGTTTTCCACCAGTGTCTGCATGGGGTACTTCAAGAGGAAACAAACCATAGAGATAGAACTTAGAACTACTTCATTTGGTCAAGTTTCAAGGAGCTAGCACAAACCGTGTTTGATTTAGAGTTCCAAACACAGCTATCTATATAGGAGAAAACAGAGTGAAACCTAAAATTTCAAAGTGTTACTGGAAACGAACGCTTGAACCTAGAAGAGTGAAAATTGGGCAGCCAAGTGGGCTTAGTGAACTGATCATTACCACCAAGTATCATCAAGATTTGGTGAAAAAATGTTTGCTGAGATTTCAGCAAATTAGTAGTTTTTTGGAAGCTTGGCAACCCCTTTCAAACGAAAGTGTTTTCCACCAGTGTCTGCATGGGGTACTTCAAGAGGAAACAAACCATAGAGATAGAACTTAGAACTACTTCATTTGGTCAAGTTTCAAGGAGCTAGCACAAACCGTGTTTGATTTAGAGTTTCCAACACATCTATCTATATAGGAGAAAACAGAGTGAAACCTAAAAATTTCAAAGTGTTACTGGAAACGAACGCTTGAACCTAGAAGAGTGAAAATTGGGCAGCCAAGTGGGCTTAGTGAACTGATCATTACCACCAAGTATCATCAAGATTTGGTGAAAAAATGTTTGCTGAGATTTCAGCAAATTAGTAGTTTTTTGGAAGCTTGGCAACCCCTTTCAAACGAAAGTGTTTTCCACCAGTGTCTGCATGGGGTACTTCAAGAGGAAACAAACCATAGAGATAGAACTTAGAACTACTTCATTTGGTCAAGTTTCAAGGAGCTAGCACAAACCGTGTTTGATTTAGAGTTTCCAACACATCTATCTATATAGGAGAAAACAGAGTGAAACCTAAAAATTTCAAAGTGTTACTGGAAACGAACGCTTGAACCTAGAAGAGTGAAAATTGGGCAGCCAAGTGGGCTTAGTGAAACTATCATTACCACCAAGTATCATCAAGATTTGGTGAAAAATGTTTGCTGAGATTTCAGCAAATTAGTAGTTTTTTGGAAGCTTGGCAACCCCTTTCAACGAAAGTGTTTTCCACCAGTGTCTGCATGGGGTACTTCAAGAGGAAACAAACCATAGAGATAGAACTTAGAACTACTTCATTTGGTCAAGTTTCAAGGAGCTAGCACAAACCGTGTTTGATTTAGAGTTTCCAACACATCTATCTATATAGGAGAAAACAGAGTGAAACCTAAAAATTCAAAGTGTTACTGGAAACGAACGCTTGAACCTAGAAGAGTGAAAATTGGGCAGCCAAGTGGGCTTAGTGAACTGATCATTACCACCAAGTATCATCAAGATTTGGTGAAAAAATGTTTGCTGAGATTTCAGCAAATTAGTAGTTTTTTGGAAGCTTGGCAACCCCTTTCAACGAAAGTGTTTTCCACCAGTGTCTGCATGGGGTACTTCAAGAGGAAACAAACCATAGAGATAGAACTTAGAACTACTTCATTTGGTCCAAGTTTCAAGGAGCTAGCACAAACCGTGTTTGATTTAGATTTCCAACACAGCTATCTATATAGGAGAAAACAGAGTGAAACCTAAAATTTCAAAGTGTTACTGGAAACGAACGCTTGAACCTAGAAGAGTGAAAATTGGGCAGCCAAGTGGGGCTTAGTGAACTGATCATTACCACCAAGTATCATCAAGATTTGGTGAAAAAATGTTTGCTGAGATTTCAGCAAATTAGTAGTTTTTTGGAAGCTTGGCAACCCCTTTCAAACGAAAGTGTTTTCCACCAGTGTCTGCATGGGGTACTTCAGAGGAAACAAACCATAGAGATAGAACTTAGAACTACTTCATTTGGTCAAGTTTCAAGGAGCTAGCACAAACCGTGTTTGATTTAGAGTTTCAACACATCTATCTATATAGGAGAAAACAGAGTGAAACCTAAAATTCAAAGTGTTACTGGAAACGAACGCTTGAACCTAGAAGAGTGAAAATTGGGCAGCCAAGTGGGTTTAGTGAACTGATCATTACCACCAAGTATCATCAAGATTTGGTGAAAAAATGTTTGCTGAGATTTCAGCAAATTAGTAGTTTTTTGGAAGCTTGGCAACCCCTTTCAAACGAAAGTGTTTTCCCCCAGTGTCTGCATGGGGTACTTCAAGAGGAAACAAACCATAGAGATAGAACTTAGAACTACTTCATTTGGTCAAGTTTCAAGGAGCTAGCACAAACCGTGTTTGATTTAGAGTTTCCAACACATCTATATAGTATAGGAGAAAACAGAGTGAAACCTAAAATTTCAAAGTGTTACTGGAAACGAACGCTTGAACCTAGAAGAGTGAAAATTGGGCAGCCAAGTGGGCTTAGTGAACTGATCATTACCACCAAGTATCATCAAGATTTGGTGAAAAAATGTTTGCTGAGATTTCAGCAAATTAGTAGTTTTTGGAAGCTTGGCAACCCCTTTCAAACGAAAGTGTTTTCCACCAGTGTCTGCATGGGGTACTTCAAGAGGAAACAAACCATAGAGATAGAACTTAGAACTACTTCATTTGGTCAAGTTTCAAGGAGCTAGCACAAACCGTGTTTGATTTAGAATTCCAACACAGCTATCTATATAGGAGAAAACAGAGTGAAACCTAAAATTTCAAAGTGTTACTGGAAACGAACGCTTGAACCTAGAAGAGTGAAAATTGGGCAGCCAAGTGGGCTTAGTGAACTGATCATTACCACCAAGTATCATCAAGATTTGGTGAAAAAAATGTACTTCAAGAGGAAACAAACCATAGAGATAGAACTTAGAACTACTTCATTTGGTCAAGTTTCAAGGAGCTAGCACAAACCGTGTTTGATTTAGAGTTTCCAACACATCTATCTATATAGGAGAAAACAGAGTGAAACCTAAAAATTCAAAGTGTTACTGGAAACGAACGCTTGAACCTAGAAGAGTGAAAATTGGGCAGCCAAGTGGGCTTAGTGAACTGATCATTACCACCAAGTATCATCAAGATTTGGTGAAAAAATGTTTGCTGAGATTTCAGCAAATTAGTAGTTTTTTGGAAGCTTGGCAACCCCTTTCAAACGAAAGTGTTTTCCACCAGTGTCTGCATGGGGTACTTCAAGAGGAAACAAACCATAGAGATAGAACTTAGAACTACTTCATTTGGTCAAGTTTCAAGGAGCTAGCACAAACCGTGTTTGATTTAGAGTTTCCAACACATCTATCTATATAGGGAGAAAACAGAGTGAAACCTAAAAATTCAAAGTGTTACTGGAACGAACGCTTGAACCTAGAAGAGTGAAAATTGGGGCAGCCAAGTGGGCTTAGTGAACTGATCATTACCACCAAGTATCATCAAGATTTGGTGAAAAAATGTTTGCTGAGATTTCAGCAAATTAGTAGTTTTTTGGAAGCTTGGCAACCCCTTTCAAACGAAAGTGTTTTCCACCAGTGTCTGCATGGGGGTACTTCAAGAGGAAACAAACCATAGAGATAGAACTTAGAACTACTTCATTTGGTCAAGTTTCAAGGAGCTAGCACAAACCGTGTTTGATTTAGAGTTCCAAACACATCTATCTATATAGGAGAAAACAGAGTGAAACCTAAAAATTCAAAGTGTTACTGGAAACGAACGCTTGAACCTAGAAGAGTGAAAATTGGGCAGCCAAGTGGGCTTAGTGAACTGATCATTACCACCAAGTATCATCAAGATTTGGTGAAAAAATGTTTGCTGAGATTTCAGCAAATTAGTAGTTTTTTGGAAGCTTGGCAACCCCTTTCAAACGAAAGTGTTTTCCACCAGTGTCTGCATGGGGTACTTCAAGAGGAAACAAACCATAAGAGATAGAACTTAGAACTACTTCATTTGGTCAAGTTTCAAGGAGCTAGCACAACCGTGTTTGATTTAGAATTCCAAACACAGCTATCTATATAGGAGAAAACAGAGTGAAACCTAAAAATTCAAAGTGTTACTGGAAACGAACGCTTGAACCTAGAAGAGTGAAAATTGGGCAGCCAAGTGGGCTTAGTGAACTGATCATTACCACCAAGTATCATCAAGATTTGGTGAAAAAATGTTTGCTGAGATTTCAGCAAATTAGTAGTTTTTTGGAAGCTTGGCAACCCCTTTCAAACGAAAGTGTTTTCCACCAGTGTCTGCATGGGGTACTTCAAGAGGTAACAAACCATAGAGATAGAACTTAGAACTACTTCATTTGGTCAAGTTTCAAGGAGCTAGCACAAACCGTGTTGATTTAGAGTTTCCAACACATCTATCTATATACGAGAAAACAGAGTGAAACCTAAAAATTCAAAGTGTTACTGGAAACGAACGCTTGAACCTAGAAGAGTGAAAATTGGGCAGCCAAGTGGGTTTAGTGAACTGATCATTACCACCAAGTATCATCAAGATTTGGTGAAAAAATGTTTGCTGAGATTTCAGCAAATTAGTAGTTTTTGGAAGCTTGGCAACCCCTTTCAAACGAAAGTGTTTTCCACCAGTGTCTGCATGGGGTACTTCAAGAGGAAACAAACCATAGAGATAGAACTTAGAACTACTTCATTTGGTCAAGTTTCAAGGAGCTAGCACAAACCGTGTTTGATTTAGAGTTTCCAACACATCTATCTATATAGGAGAAAACAGAGTGAAACCTAAAATTTCAAAGTGTTACTGGAAACGAACGCTTGAACCTAGAAGAGTGAAAATTGGGCAGCCAAGTGGGCTTAGTGAACTGATCATTACCACCAAGTATCATCAAGATTTGGTGAAAAAATGTTTGCTGAGATTTCAGCAAATTAGTAGTTTTTTGGAAGCTTGGCAACCCCTTTCAAACGAAAGTGTTTTCCACCAGTGTCTGCATGGGGTACTTCAAGAGGAAACAAACCATAGAGATAGAACTTAGAACTACTTCATTTGGTCAAGTTTCAAGGAGCTAGCACAAACCGTGTTTGATTTAGAGTTCCAACACATCTATCTATATAGGAGAAAACAGAGTGAAACCTAAAATTTCAAAGTGTTACTGGAAACGAACGCTTGAACCTAGAAGAGTGAAAATTGGGCAGCCAAGTGGGCTTAGTGAACTGATCATTACCACCAAGTATCATCAAGATTTGGTGAAAAAATGTTTGCTGAGATTTCAGCAAATTAGTAGTTTTTTGGAAGCTTGGCAACCCCTTTCAAACGAAAGTGTTTTCCACCAGTGTCTGCATGGGGTACTTCAAGAGGAAACAAACCATAGAGATAGAACTTAGAACTACTTCATTTGGTCAAGTTTCAAGGAGCTAGCACAAACCGTGTTTGATTTAGAGTTTTGAACACATCTATCTATATAGGAGAAAACAGAGTGAAACCTAAAAATTCAAAGTGTTACTGGAAACGAACGCTTGAACCTAGAAGAGTGAAAATTGGGCAGCCAAGTGGGCTTAGTGAACTGATCATTACCACCAAGTATCATCAAGATTTGGTGAAAAAATGTTTGCTGAGATTTCAGCAAATTAGTAGTTTTTTGGAAGCTTGGCAACCCCTTTCAAACGAAAGTGTTTTCCACCAGTGTCTGCATGGGGTACTTCAAGAGGAAACAAACCATAGAGATAGAACTTAGAACTACTTCATTTGGTCAAGTTTCAAGGAGCTAGCACAAACCGTGTTTGATTTAGAGTTCCAAACACATCTATCTATATAGGAGAAAACAGAGTGAAACCTAAAATTTCAAAGTGTTACTGGAAACGAACGCTTGAACCTAGAAGAGTGAAAATTGGGCAGCCAAGTGGGCTTAGTGAACTGATCATTACCACCAAGTATCATCAAGATTTGGTGAAAAAATGTTTGCTGAGATTTCAGCAAATTAGTAGTTTTTTGGAAGCTTGGCAACCCCTTTCAAACGAAAGTGTTTTCCACCAGTGTCTGCATGGGGTACTTCAAGAGGAAACAAACCATAGAGATAGAACTTAGAACTACTTCATTTGGTCAAGTTTCAAGGAGCTAGCACAAACCGTGTTTGATTTAGAGTTTCCAACACATCTATCTATATAGGAGAAAACAGAGTGAAACCTAAAATTCAAGTGTTACTGGAAACGAACGCTTGAACCTAGAAGAGTGAAAATTGGGCAGCCAAGTGGGCTTAGTGAACTGATCATTACCACCAAGTATCATCAAGATTTGGTGAAAAAATGTTTGCTGAGATTTCAGCAAATTAGTAGTTTTTTGGAAGCTTGGCAACCCCTTTCAAACGAAAGTGTTTTCCACCAGTGTCTGCATGGGGTACTTCAAGAGGAAACAAACCATAGAGATAGAACTTAGAACTACTTCATTTGGTCAAGTTTCAAGGAGCTAGCACAAACCGTGTTTGATTTAGAGTTTCCAACACATCTATCTATATAGGAGAAAACAGAGTGAAACCTAAAATTTCAAAGTGTTACTGGAAACGAACGCTTGAACCTAGAAGAGTGAAAATTGGGCAGCCAAGTGGGCTTAGTGAACTGATCATTACCACCAAGTATCATCAAGATTTGGTGAAAAAATGTTTGCTGAGATTTCAGCAAATTAGTAGTTTTTTGGAAGCTTGGCAACCCCTTTCAAACGAAAGTGTTTTCCACCAGTGTCTGCATGGGGTACTTCAAGAGGAAACAAACCATAGAGATAGAACTTAGAACTACTTCATTTGGTCAAGTTTCAAGGAGCTAGCACAAACCGTGTTTGATTTAGAGTTTCCAACACATCTATCTATATAGGAGAAAACAGAGTGAAACCTAAAAATTCAAAGTGTTACTGGAAACGAACGCTTGAACCTAGAAGAGTGAAAATTGGGCAGCCAAGTGGGCTTAGTGAACTGATCATTACCACCAAGTATCATCAAGATTTGGTGAAAAAATGTTTGCTGAGATTTCAGCAAATTAGTAGTTTTTTGGAAGCTTGGCAACCCCTTTTCAAACGAAAGTGTTTTCCACCAGTGTCTGCATGGGGTACTTCAAGAGGAAACAAACCATAGAGATAGAACTTAGAACTACTTCATTTGGTCAAGTTTCAAGGAGCTAGCACAAACCGTGTTTGATTTAGAGTTTCAACACATCTATCTATATAGGAGAAAACAGAGTGAAACCTAAAAATTCAAAGTGTTACTGGAAACGAACGCTTGAACCTAGAAGAGTGAAAATTGGGCAGCCAAGTGGGCTTAGTGAACTGATCATTACCACCAAGTATCATCAAGATTTGGTGAAAAAATGTTTGCTGAGATTTCAGCAAATTAGTAGTTTTTTGGAAGCTTGGCAACCCCTTTCAAACGAAAGTGTTTTCCACCAGTGTCTGCATGGGGTACTTCAAGAGGAAACAAACCATAGAGATAGAACTTAGAACTACTTCATTTGGTCAAGTTTCAAGGAGCTAGCACAAACCGTGTTTGATTTAGAGTTTCCAACACATCTATCTATATAGGAGAAAACAGAGTGAAACCTAAAATTTCAAAGTGTTACTGGAAACGAACGCTTGAACCTAGAAGAGTGAAAATTGGGCAGCCAAGTGGGCTTAGTGAACTGATCATTACCACCAAGTATCATCAAGATTTGGTGAAAAAATGTTTGCTGAGATTTCAGCAAATTAGTAGTTTTTTGGAAGCTTGGCAACCCCTTTCAAACGAAAGTGTTTTCCACCAGTGTCTGCATGGGGTACTTCAAGAGGAAACAAACCATAGAGATAGAACTTAGAACTACTTCATTTGGTCAAGTTTCAAGGAGCTAGCACAAACCGTGTTTGATTTAGAGTTTCCAACACATCTATCTATATAGGAGAAAACAGAGTGAAACCTAAAAATTCAAAGTGTTACTGGAAACGAACGCTTGAACCTAGAAGAGTGAAAATTGGGCAGCCAAGTGGGCTTAGTGAACTGATCATTACCACCAAGTATCATCAAGATTTGGTGAAAAAATGTTTGCTGAGATTTCAGCAAATTAGTAGTTTTTTGGAAGCTTGGCAACCCCTTTCAAACGAAAGTGTTTTCCACCAGTGTCTGCATGGGGTACTTCAAGAGGAAACAAACCATAGAGATAGAACTTAGAACTACTTCATTTGGTCAAGTTTCAAGGAGCTAGCACAAACCGTGTTTGATTTAGAGTTTCCAACACATCTATCTATATAGGAGAAAACAGAGTGAAACCTAAAATTCAAAGTGTTACTGGAAACGAACGCTTGAACCTAGAAGAGTGAAAATTGGGCAGCCAAGTGGGCTTAGTGAACTGATCATTACCACCAAGTATCATCAAGATTTGGTGAAAAAATGTTTGCTGAGATTTCAGCAAATTAGTAGTTTTTTGGAAGCTTGGCAACCCCTTTCAAACGAAAGTGTTTTCCACCAGTGTCTGCATGGGGTACTTCAAGAGGAAACAAACCATAGAGATAGAACTTAGAACTACTTCATTTGGTCAAGTTTCAAGGAGCTAGCACAAACCGTGTTTGATTTAGAGTTTCCAACACATCTATCTATATAGGAGAAAACAGAGTGAAACCTAAAATTTCAAAGTGTTACTGGAAACGAACGCTTGAACCTAGAAGAGTGAAAATTGGGCAGCCAAGTGGGCTTAGTGAACTGATCATTACCACCAAGTATCATCAAGATTTGGTGAAAAAATGTTTGCTGAGATTTCAGCAAATTAGTAGTTTTTTGGAAGCTTGGCAACCCCTTTCAAACGAAAGTGTTTTCCACCAGTGTCTGCATGGGGTACTTCAAGAGGAAACAAACCATAGAGATAGAACTTAGAACTACTTCATTTGGTCAAGTTTCAAGGAGCTAGCACAAACCGTGTTTGATTTAGAGTTTCCAACACATCTATCTATATAGGAGAAAACAGAGTGAAACCTAAAATTTCAAAGTGTTACTGGAAACGAACGCTTGAACCTAGAAGAGTGAAAATTGGGCAGCCAAGTGGGCTTAGTGAACTGATCATTACCACCAAGTATCATCAAGATTTGGTGAAAAAATGTTTGCTGAGATTTCAGCAAATTAGTAGTTTTTTGGAAGCTTGGCAACCCCTTTCAAACGAAAGTGTTTTCCACCAGTGTCTGCATGGGGTACTTCAAGAGGAAACAAACCATAGAGATAGAACTTAGAACTACTTCATTTGGTCAAGTTTCAAGGAGCTAGCACAAACCGTGTTTGATTTAGAGTTTCCAACACATCTATCTATATAGGAGAAAACAGAGTGAAACCTAAAATTTCAAAGTGTTACTGGAAACGAACGCTTGAACCTAGAAGAGTGAAAATTGGGCAGCCAAGTGGGCTTAGTGAACTGATCATTACCACCAAGTATCATCAAGATTTGGTGAAAAAATGTTTGCTGAGATTTCAGCAAATTAGTAGTTTTTTGGAAGCTTGGCAACCCCTTTCAAACGAAAGTGTTTTCCACCAGTGTCTGCATGGGGTACTTCAAGAGGTAACAAACCATAGAGATAGAACTTAGAACTACTTCATTTGGTCAAGTTTCAAGGAGCTAGCACAAACCGTGTTTGATTTAGAGTTTCCAACACATCTATCTATATAGGAGAAAACAGAGTGAAACCTAAAAATTCAAAGTGTTACTGGAAACGAACGCTTGAACCTAGAAGAGTGAAAATTGGGCAGCCAAGTGGGCTTAGTGAACTGATCATTACCACCAAGTATCATCAAGATTTGGTGAAAAAATGTTTGCTGAGATTTCAGCAAATTAGTAGTTTTTTGGAAGCTTGGCAACCCCTTTCAAACGAAAGTGTTTTCCACCAGTGTCTGCATGGGGTACTTCAAGAGGAAACAAACCATAGAGATAGAACTTAGAACTACTTCATTTGGTCAAGTTTCAAGGAGCTAGCACAAACCGTGTTTGATTTAGAGTTTCCAACACATCTATCTATATAGGAGAAAACAGAGTGAAACCTAAAATTTCAAAGTGTTACTGGAAACGAACGCTTGAACCTAGAAGAGTGAAAATTGGGCAGCCAAGTGGGCTTAGTGAACTGATCATTACCACCAAGTATCATCAAGATTTGGTGAAAAAATGTTTGCTGAGATTTCAGCAAATTAGTAGTTTTTTGGAAGCTTGGCAACCCCTTTCAAACGAAAGTGTTTTCCACCAGTGTCTGCATGGGGTACTTCAAGAGGAAACAAACCATAGAGATAGAACTTAGAACTACTTCATTTGGTCAAGTTTCAAGGAGCTAGCACAAACCGTGTTTGATTTAGAATTCCAAACACAGCTATCTATATAGGAGAAAACAGAGTGAAACCTAAAATTTCAAAGTGTTACTGGAAACGAACGCTTGAACCTAGAAGAGTGAAAATTGGGCAGCCAAGTGGGCTTAGTGAACTGATCATTACCACCAAGTATCATCAAGATTTGGTGAAAAAATGTTTGCTGAGATTTCAGCAAATTAGTAGTTTTTTGGAAGCTTGGCAACCCCTTTCAAACGAAAGTGTTTTCCACCAGTGTCTGCATGGGGTACTTCAAGAGGAAACAAACCATAGAGATAGAACTTAGAACTACTTCATTTGGTCAAGTTTCAAGGAGCTAGCACAAACCGTGTTTGATTTAGAGTTTCCAACACATCTATCTATATAGGAGAAAACAGAGTGAAACCTAAAAATTCAAAGTGTTACTGGAAACGAACGCTTGAACCTAGAAGAGTGAAAATTGGGCAGCCAAGTGGGCTTAGTGAACTGATCATTACCACCAAGTATCATCAAGATTTGGTGAAAAAATGTTTGCTGAGATTTCAGCAAATTAGTAGTTTTTTGGAAGCTTGGCAACCCCTTTCAAACGAAAGTGTTTTCCACCAGTGTCTGCATGGGGTACTTCAAGAGGAAACAAACCATAGAGATAGAACTTAGAACTACTTCATTTGGTCAAGTTTCAAGGAGCTAGCACAAACCGTGTTTGATTTAGAGTTTCCAACACATCTATCTATATAGGAGAAAACAGAGTGAAACCTAAAATTTCAAAGTGTTACTGGAAACGAACGCTTGAACCTAGAAGAGTGAAAATTGGGCAGCCAAGTGGGCTTAGTGAACTGATCATTACCACCAAGTATCATCAAGATTTGGTGAAAAAATGTTTGCTGAGATTTCAGCAAATTAGTAGTTTTTTGGAAGCTTGGCAACCCCTTTCAAACGAAAGTGTTTTCCACCAGTGTCTGCATGGGGTACTTCAAGAGGAAACAAACCATAGAGATAGAACTTAGAACTACTTCATTTGGTCAAGTTTCAAGGAGCTAGCACAAACCGCGTTTGATTTAGAGTTTTGAACACATCTATCTATATAGGAGAAAACAGAGTGAAACCTAAAAATTCAAAGTGTTACTGGAAACGAACGCTTGAACCTAGAAGAGTGAAAATTGGGCAGCCAAGTGGGCTTAGTGAACTGATCATTACCACCAAGTATCATCAAGATTTGGTGAAAAAATGTTTGCTGAGATTTCAGCAAATTAGTAGTTTTTTGGAAGCTTGGCAACCCCTTTCAAACGAAAGTGTTTTCCACCAGTGTCTGCATGGGGTACTTCAAGAGGAAACAAACCATAGAGATAGAACTTAGAACTACTTCATTTGGTCAAGTTTCAAGGAGCTAGCACAAACCGTGTTTGATTTAGAGTTTCCAACACATCTATCTATATAGGAGAAAACAGAGTGAAACCTAAAAATTCAAAGTGTTACTGGAAACGAACGCTTGAACCTAGAAGAGTGAAAATTGGGCAGCCAAGTGGGCTTAGTGAACTGATCATTACCACCAAGTATCATCAAGATTTGGTGAAAAAATGTTTGCTGAGATTTCAGCAAATTAGTAGTTTTTTGGAAGCTTGGCAACCCCTTTCAAACGAAAGTGTTTTCCACCAGTGTCTGCATGGGGTACTTCAAGAGGAAACAAACCATAGAGATAGAACTTAGAACTACTTCATTTGGTCAAGTTTCAAGGAGCTAGCACAAACCGTGTTTGATTTAGAGTTTCCAAACACATCTATCTATATAGGAGAAAACAGAGTGAAACCTAAAAATTCAAAGTGTTACTGGAAACGAACGCTTGAACCTAGAAGAGTGAAAATTGGGCAGCCAAGTGGGCTTAGTGAACTGATCATTACCACCAAGTATCATCAAGATTTGGTGAAAAAATGTTTGCTGAGATTTCAGCAAATTAGTAGTTTTTTGGAAGCTTGGCAACCCCTTTCAAACGAAAGTGTTTTCCACCAGTGTCTGCATGGGGTACTTCAAGAGGAAACAAACCATAGAGATAGAACTTAGAACTACTTCATTTGGTCAAGTTTCAAGGAGCTAGCACAAACCGTGTTTGATTTAGAGTTTCCAAACACATCTATCTATATAGGAGAAAACAGAGTGAAACCTAAAATTTCAAAGTGTTACTGGAAACGAACGCTTGAACCTAGAAGAGTGAAAATTGGGCAGCCAAGTGGGCTTAGTGAACTGATCATTACCACCAAGTATCATCAAGATTTGGTGAAAAAATGTTTGCTGAGATTTCAGCAAATTAGTAGTTTTTTGGAAGCTTGGCAACCCCTTTCAAACGAAAGTGTTTTCCACCAGTGTCTGCATGGGGTACTTCAAGAGGAAACAAACCATAGAGATAGAACTTAGAACTACTTCATTTGGTCAAGTTTCAAGGAGCTAGCACAAACCGTGTTTGATTTAGAGTTTCCAACACATCTATCTATATAGGAGAAAACAGAGTGAAACCTAAAAATTCAAAGTGTTACTGGAAACGAACGCTTGAACCTAGAAGAGTGAAAATTGGGCAGCCAAGTGGGCTTAGTGAACTGATCATTACCACCAAGTATCATCAAGATTTGGTGAAAAAATGTTTGCTGAGATTTCAGCAAATTAGTAGTTTTTTGGAAGCTTGGCAACCCCTTTCAAACGAAAGTGTTTTCCACCAGTGTCTGCATGGGGTACTTCAAGAGGAAACAAACCATAGAGATAGAACTTAGAACTACTTCATTTGGTCAAGTTTCAAGGAGCTAGCACAAACCGTGTTTGATTTAGAATTCCAAACACAGCTATCTATATAGGAGAAAACAGAGTGAAACCTAAAATTTCAAAGTGTTACTGGAAACGAACGCTTGAACCTAGAAGAGTGAAAATTGGGCAGCCAAGTGGGCTTAGTGAACTGATCATTACCACCAAGTATCATCAAGATTTGGTGAAAAAATGTTTGCTGAGATTTCAGCAAATTAGTAGTTTTTTGGAAGCTTGGCAACCCCTTTCAAACGAAAGTGTTTTCCACCAGTGTCTGCATGGGGTACTTCAAGAGGAAACAAACCATAGAGATAGAACTTAGAACTACTTCATTTGGTCAAGTTTCAAGGAGCTAGCACAAACCGCGTTTGATTTAGAGTTTTCCCAACACATCTATCTATATAGGAGAAAACAGAGTGAAACCTAAAAATTCAAAGTGTTACTGGAAACGAACGCTTGAACCTAGAAGAGTGAAAATTGGGGCAGCCAAGTGGGCTTAGTGAACTGATCATTACCACCAAGTATCATCAAGATTTGGTGAAAAAATGTTTGCTGAGATTTCAGCAAATTAGTAGTTTTTTGGAAGCTTGGCAACCCCTTTCAAACGAAAGTGTTTTCCACCAGTGTCTGCATGGGGTACTTCAAGAGGAAACAAACCATAGAGATAGAACTTAGAACTACTTCATTTGGTCAAGTTTCAAGGAGCTAGCACAAACCGTGTTTGATTTAGAGTTTCCAACACATCTATCTATATAGGAGAAAACAGAGTGAAACCTAAAAATTCAAAGTGTTACTGGAAACGAACGCTTGAACCTAGAAGAGTGAAAATTGGGCAGCCAAGTGGGCTTAGTGAACTGATCATTACCACCAAGTATCATCAAGATTTGGTGAAAAATGTTTGCTGAGATTTCAGCAAATTAGTAGTTTTTTGGAAGCTTGGCAACCCCTTTCAAACGAAAGTGTTTTCCACCAGTGTCTGCATGGGGTACTTCAAGAGGAAACAAACCATTGAGATAGAACTTAGAACTACTTCATTTGGTCAAGTTTCAAGGAGCTAGCACAAACCGTGTTTGATTTAGAATTCCAAACACAGCTATCTATATAGGAGAAAACAGAGTGAAACCTAAAATTTCAAAGTGTTACTGGAAACGAACGCTTGAACCTAGAAGAGTGAAAATTGGGCAGCCAAGTGGGCTTAGTGAACTGATCATTACCACCAAGTATCATCAAGATTTGGTGAAAAAATGTTTGCTGAGATTTCAGCAAATTAGTAGTTTTTTGGAAGCTTGGCAACCCCTTTCAAACGAAAGTGTTTTCCACCAGTGTCTGCATGGGGTACTTCAAGAGGAAACAAACCATAGAGATAGAACTTAGAACTACTTCATTTGGTCAAGTTTCAAGGAGCTAGCACAAACCGCGTTTGATTTAGAGTTTTGAACACATCTATCTATATAGGAGAAAACAGAGTGAAACCTAAAAATTCAAAGTGTTACTGGAAACGAACGCTTGAACCTAGAAGAGTGAAAATTGGGCAGCCAAGTGGGCTTAGTGAACTGATCATTACCACCAAGTATCATCAAGATTTGGTGAAAAAATGTTTGCTGAGATTTCAGCAAATTAGTAGTTTTTTGGAAGCTTGGCAACCCCTTTCAAACGAAAGTGTTTTCCACCAGTGTCTGCATGGGGTACTTCAAGAGGAAACAAACCATAGAGATAGAACTTAGAACTACTTCATTTGGTCAAGTTTCAAGGAGCTAGCACAAACCGTGTTTGATTTAGAGTTTCCAACACATCTATCTATATAGGAGAAAACAGAGTGAAACCTAAAATTCAAAGTGTTACTGGAAACGAACGCTTGAACCTAGAAGAGTGAAAATTGGGCAGCCAAGTGGGCTTAGTGAACTGATCATTACCACCAAGTATCATCAAGATTTGGTGAAAAAATGTTTGCTGAGATTTCAGCAAATTAGTAGTTTTTTGGAAGCTTGGCAACCCCTTTCAAACGAAAGTGTTTTCCACCAGTGTCTGCATGGGGTACTTCAAGAGGAAACAAACCATTGAGATAGAACTTAGAACTACTTCATTTGGTCAAGTTTCAAGGAGCTAGCACAAACCGTGTTTGATTTAGAATTCCAACACAGCTATCTATATAGGAGAAAACAGAGTGAAACCTAAAATTTCAAAGTGTTACTGGAAACGAACGCTTGAACCTAGAAGAGTGAAAATTGGGCAGCCAAGTGGGCTTAGTGAACTGATCATTACCACCAAGTATCATCAAGATTTGGTGAAAAAATGTTTGCTAAGATTTCAGCCAACTAAGTAGTTTTTTGGAAGCTTGGCAACCCTTTCAAACGAAAGTGTTTCCACCAGTGTCTGCATGGGGTACTTCAAGAGGAAACAAACCATTGAGATAGAACTTAGAACTACTTCATTTGGTCAAGTTTCAAGGAGCTAGCACAAACCGTGTTTGATTTAGAATTCCAAACACAGCTATCTATATAGGAGAAAACAGAGTGAAACCTAAAATTTCAAAGTGTTACTGGAAACGAACGCTTGAACCTAGAAGAGTGAAAATTGGGCAGCCAAGTGGGCTTAGTGAACTGATCATTACCACCAAGTATCATCAAGATTTGGTTGAAAAATGTTTGCTGAGATTTCAGCAAATTAGTAGTTTTTTGGAAGCTTGGCAACCCCTTTCAACGAAAGTGTTTCCACCAGTGTCTGCATGGGGTACTTCAAGAGGAAACAAACCATAGAGATAGAACTTAGAACTACTTCATTTGGTCAAGTTTCAAGGAGCTAGCACAAACCGTGTTTGATTTAGAGTTTCCAACACATCTATCTATATAGGAGGAAAACAGAGTGAAACCTAAAATTTCAAAGTGTTACTGGAAACGAACGCTTGAACCTAGAAGAGTGAAAATTGGGCAGCCAAGTGGCTTAGTGAACTGATCATTACCACCAAGTATCATCAAGATTTGGTGAAAAAATGTTTGCTGAGATTTCAGCAAATTAGTAGTTTTTTGGAAGCTTGGCAACCCCTTTCAAACGAAAGTGTTTTCCACCAGTGTCTGCATGGGGTACTTCAAGAGGAAAACAAACCATAGAGATAGAACTTAGAACTACTTCATTTTGTCAAGTTTCAAGGAGCTAGCACAAACCGTGTTTGATTTAGAATTCCAGACACAGCTATCTATATAGGAGAAAACAGAGTGAAACCTAAAATTTCAAAGTGTTACTGGAAACGAACGCTTGAACCTACAAGAGTGAAAATTGGGCAGCCAAGTGGGCTTAGTGAACTGATCATTACCACCAAGTATCATCAAGATTTGGTGAAAAAATGTTTGCTGAGATTTCAGCAAATTAGTAGTTTTTTGGAAGCTTGGCAACCCCTTTCAAACGAAAGTGTTTTCCACCAGTGTCTGCATGGGGTACTTCAAGAGGAAACAAACCATAGAGATAGAACTTAGAACTACTTCATTTGGTCAAGTTTCAAGGAGCTAGCACAAACCGCGTTTGATTTAGAGTTTTGAACACATCTATCTATATAGGAGAAAACAGAGTGAAACCTAAAAATTCAAAGTGTTACTGGAAACGAACGCTTGAACCTAGAAGAGTGAAAATTGGGCAGCCAAGTGGGCTTAGTGAACTGATCATTACCACCAAGTATCATCAAGATTTGGTGAAAAAATGTTTGCTGAGATTTCAGCAAATTAGTAGTTTTTTGGAAGCTTGGCAACCCCTTTCAAACGAAAGTGTTTTCCACCAGTGTCTGCATGGGGTACTTCAAGAGGAAACAAACCATAGAGATAGAACTTAGAACTACTTCATTTGGTCAAGTTTCAAGGAGCTAGCACAAACCGTGTATGATTTAGAGTTTCCAACACATCTATCTATATAGGAGAAAACAGAGTGAAACCTAAAATTCAAAGTGTTACTGGAACGAACGCTTGAACCTAGAAGAGTGAAAATTGGGCAGCCAAGTGGCTTAGTGAACTGATCATTACCACCAAGTATCATCAAGATTTGGTGAAAAAATGTTTGCTGAGATTTCAGCAAATTAGTAGTTTTTTGGAAGCTTGGCAACCCCTTTCAAACGAAAGTGTTTTCCACCAGTGTCTGCATGGGGTACTTCAAGAGGAAACAAACCATAGAGATAGAACTTAGAACTACTTCATTTGGTCAAGTTTCAAGGAGCTAGCACAAACCGTGTTTGATTTAGAGTTTCCAACACATCTATCTATATAGGAGAAAACAGAGTGAAACCTAAAAATTCAAAGTGTTACTGGAAACGAACGCTTGAACCTAGAAGAGTGAAAATTGAGCAGCCAAGTGGGCTTAGTGAACTGATCATTACCACCAAGTATCATCAAGATTTGGTGAAAAAATATTTGCTGAGATTTCAGCAAATTAGTAGTTTTTTGGAAGCTTGGCAACCCTTTCAAACGAAAAGTGTTTTCCACCAGTGTCTGCATGGGGTACTTCAAGAGGAAACAAACCATAGAGATAGAACTTAGAACTACTTCATTTGGTCAAGTTTCAAGGAGCTAGCACAAACCGTGTTTGATTTAGAATTTCCAAACACAGCTATCTATATAGGAGAAAACAGAGTGAAACCTAAAATTTCAAAGTTTTAGTGGAAACGAACGCTTGAACCTACAAGAGTGAAAATTGGGCAGCCAAGTGGGCTTAGTGAACTGATCATTACCACCAAGTATCATCAAGATTTGGTGAAAAAATGTTTGCTGAGATTTCAGCAAATTAGTAGTTTTTTGGAAGCTTGGCAACACCTTTCAAACGAAAGTGTTTTCCACCAATGTCTGCATGGGGTACTTCAAGAGGTAACAAACCATAGAGATAGAACTTAGAACTACTTCATTTGGTCAAGTTTCAAGGAGCTAGCACAAACCGTGTTTGATTTAGAGTTTCCAACACATCTATCTATATAGGAGAAAACAGAGTGAAACCTAAAAATTCAAAGTGTTACTGGAAACGAACGCTTGAACCTAGAAGAGTGAAAATTGGGCAGCCAAGTGGGTTTAGTGAACTGATCATTACCACCAAGTATCATCAAGATTTGGTGAAAAAATGTTTGCTGAGATTTCAGCAAATTAGTAGTTTTTTGGAAGCTTGGCAACCCCTTTCAAACGAAAGTGTTTTCCACCAGTGTCTGCATGGGGTACTTCAAGAGGAAACAAACCATAGAGAGAGAACTTAGAACTACTTCATTTGGTCAAGTTTCAAGGAGCTTGCACAAACCGTGTTTGATTTAGAGTTTCCAACACATCTATATATATAGGAGAAAACAGAGTGAAACCTAAAATTTCAAAGTGTTACTGGAAACGAACGCTTGAACCTAGAAGAGTGAAAATTGGGCAGCCAAGTGGGCTTAGTGAACTGATCATTACCACCAAGTATCATCAAGATTTGGTGAAAAAATGTTTGCTGAGATTTCAGCAAATTAGTAGTTTTTTGGAAGCTTGGCAACCCCTTTCAAACGAAAGTGTTTTCCACCAGTGTCTGCATGGGGTACTTCAAGAGGAAACAAACCATAGAGATAGAACTTAGAACTACTTCATTTGGTCAAGTTTCAAGGAGCTAGCCCAAACCGTGTTTGATTTAGAATTCCAAACACAGCTATCTATATAGGAGAAAACAGAGTGAAACCTAAAATTTCAAAGTGTTACTGGAAACGAACGCTTGAACCTAGAAGAGTGAAAATTGGGCAGCCAAGTGGGCTTAGTGAACTGATCATTACCACCAAGTATCATCAAGATTTGGTGAAAAAATGTTTGCTGAGATTTCAGCAAATTAGTAGTTTTTTGGAAGCTTGGCAACCCCTTTCAAACGAAAGTGTTTTCCACCAGTGTCTGCATGGGGTACTTCAAGAGGAAACAAACCATAGAGATAGAACTTAGAACTACTTCATTTGGTCAAGTTTCAAGGAGCTAGCACAAACCGCGTTTGATTTAGAGTTTTGAACATATCTATCTATATAGGAGAAAACAGAGTGAAACCTAAAAATTCAAAGTGTTACTGGAAACGAACGCTTGAACCTAGAAGAGTGAAAATTGGGCAGCCAAGTGGGCTTAGTGAACTGATCATTACCACCAAGTATCATCAAGATTTGGTGAAAAAATGTTTGCTGAGATTTCAGCAAATTAGTAGTTTTTTGGAAGCTTGGCAACCCCTTTCAAACGAAAGTGTTTTCCACCAGTGTCTGCATGGGGTACTTCAAGAGGAAACAAACCATAGAGATAGAACTTAGAACTACTTCATTTGGTCAAGTTTCAAGGAGCTAGCACAAACCGTGTTTGATTTAGAGTTTCCAACACATCTATCTATATAGGAGAAAACAGAGTGAAACCTAAAATTTCAAAGTGTTACTGGAAACGAACGCTTGAACCTAGAAGAGTGAAAATTGGGCAGCCAAGTGGGCTTAGTGAACTGATCATTACCACCAAGTATCATCAAGATTTGGTGAAAAAATGTTTGCTGAGATTTCAGCAAATTAGTAGTTTTTTGGAAGCTTGGCAACCCCTTTCAAACGAAAGTGTTTTCCACCAGTGTCTGCATGGGGTACTTCAAGAGGAAACAAACCATAGAGATAGAACTTAGAACTACTTCATTTGGTCAAGTTTCAAGGAGCTAGCACAAACCGCGTTTGATTTAGAGTTTTGAACACATCTATCTATATAGGAGAAAACAGAGTGAAACCTAAAAATTCAAAGTGTTACTGGAAACGAACGCTTGAACCTAGAAGAGTGAAAATTGGGCAGCCAAGTGGGCTTAGTGAACTGATCATTACCACCAAGTATCATCAAGATTTGGTGAAAAAATGTTTGCTGAGATTTCAGCAAATTAGTAGTTTTTTGGAAGCTTGGCAACCCCTTTCAAACGAAAGTGTTTTCCACCAGTGTCTGCATGGGGTACTTCAAGAGGAAACAAACCATAGAGATAGAACTTAGAACTACTTCATTTGGTCAAGTTTCAAGGAGCTAGCACAAACCGTGTTTGATTTAGAGTTTCCAACACATCTATCTATATAGGAGAAAACAGAGTGAAACCTAAAAATTCAAAGTGTTACTGGAAACGAACGCTTGAACCTAGAAGAGTGAAAATTGGGCAGCCAAGTGGGCTTAGTGAACTGATCATTACCACCAAGTATCATCAAGATTTGGTGAAAAAATGTTTGCTGAGATTTCAGCAAATTAGTAGTTTTTTGGAAGCTTGGCAACCCCTTTCAAACGAAAGTGTTTTCCACCAGTGTCTGCATGGGGTACTTCAAGAGGAAACAAACCATAGAGATAGAACTTAGAACTACTTCATTTGGTCAAGTTTCAAGGAGCTAGCACAAACCGTGTTTGATTTAGAGTTTCCAACACATCTATCTATATAGGAGAAAACAGAGTGAAACCTAAAAATTCAAAGTGTTACTGGAAACGAACGCTTGAACCTAGAAGAGTGAAAATTGGGCAGCCAAGTGGGCTTAGTGAACTGATCATTACCACCAAGTATCATCAAGATTTGGTGAAAAAATGTTTGCTGAGATTTCAGCAAATTAGTAGTTTTTTGGAAGCTTGGCAACCCCTTTCAAACGAAAGTGTTTTCCACCAGTGTCTGCATGGGGTACTTCAAGAGGAAACAAACCATAGAGATAGAACTTAGAACTACTTCATTTGGTCAAGTTTCAAGGAGCTAGCACAAACCGTGTTTGATTTAGAATTCCAAACACAGCTATCTATATAGGAGAAAACAGAGTGAAACCTAAAATTTCAAAGTGTTACTGGAAACGAATGCTTGAACCTAGAAGAGTGAAAATTGGGCAGCCAAGTGGGCTTAGTGAACTGATCATTACCACCAAGTATCATCAAGATTTGGTGAAAAAATGTTTGCTGAGATTTCAGCAAATTAGTAGTTTTTTGGAAGCTTGGCAACCCCTTTCAAACGAAAGTGTTTTCCACCAGTGTCTGCATGGGGTACTTCAAGAGGAAACAAACCATAGAGATAGAACTTAGAACTACTTCATTTGGTCAAGTTTCAAGGAGCTAGAACAAACCGTGTTTGATTTAGAGTTTCCAACACATCTATCTATATAGGAGAAAACAGAGTGAAACCTAAAAATTCAAAGTGTTACTGGAAACGAACGCTTGAACCTAGAAGAGTGAAAATTGGGCAGCCAAGTGGGCTTAGTGAACTGATCATTACCACCAAGTATCATCAAGATTTGGTGAAAAAATGTTTGCTGAGATTTCAGCAAATTAGTAGTTTTTTGGAAGCTTGGCAACCCCTTTCAAACGAAAGTGTTTTCCACCAGTGTCTGCATGGGGTACTTCAAGAGGAAACAAACCATAGAGATAGAACTTAGAACTACTTCATTTGGTCAAGTTTCAAGGAGCTAGCACAAACCGTGTTTGATTTAGAATTCCAAACACAGCTATCTATATAGGAGAAAACAGAGTGAAACCTAAAATTTCAAAGTTTTACTGGAAACGAACGCTTGAACCTACAAGAGTGAAAATTGGGCAGCCAAGTGGGCTTAGTGAACTGATCATTACCACCAAGTATCATCAAGGTTTGGTGAAAAAATATTTGCTGAGATTTCAGCAAATTAGTAGTTTTTTGGAAGCTTGGCAACCCCTTTCAAACGAAAGTGTTTTCCACCAGTGTCTGCATGGGGTACTTCAAGAGGAAACAAACCATAGAGATAGAACTTAGAACTACTTCATTTGGTCAAGTTTCAAGGAGCTAGCACAAACCGCGTTTGATTTAGAGTTTTGAACACATCTATCTATATAGGAGAAAACAGAGTGAAACCTAAAAATTCAAAGTGTTACTGGAAACGAACGCTTGAACCTAGAAGAGTGAAAATTGGGCAGCCAAGTGGGCTTAGTGAACTGATCATTACCACCAAGCATCATCAAGATTTGGTGAAAAAATGTTTGCTGAGATTTCAGCAAATTAGTAGTTTTTTGGAAGCTTGGCAACCCCTTTCAAACGAAAGTGTTTTCCACCAGTGTCTGCATGGGGTACTTCAAGAGGAAACAAACCATAGAGATAGAACTTAGAACTACTTCATTTGGTCAAGTTTCAAGGAGCTAGCACAAACCGTGTTTGATTTAGAGTTTCCAACACATCTATCTATATAGGAGAAAACAGAGTGAAACCTAAAAATTCAAAGTGTTACTGGAAACGAACGCTTGAACCTAGAAGAGTGAAAATTGGGCAGCCAAGTGGGCTTAGTGAACTGATCATTACCACCAAGTATCATCAAGATTTGGTGAAAAAATGTTTGCTGAGATTTCAGCAAATTAGTAGTTTTTTGGAAGCTTGGCAACCCCTTTCAAACGAAAGTGTTTTCCACCAGTGTCTGCATGGGGTACTTCAAGAGGAAACAAACCATTGAGATAGAACTTAGAACTACTTCATTTGGTCAAGTTTCAAGGAGCTAGCACAAACCGTGTTTGATTTAGAATTCCAAACAGAGCTATCTATATAGGAGAAAACAGAGTGAAACCTAAAATTTCAAAGTGTTACTGGAAACGAACGCTTGAACCTAGAAGAGTGAAAATTGGGCAGCCAAGTGGGCTTAGTGAACTGATCATTACCACCAAGTATCATCAAGATTTGGTGAAAAAATGTTTGCTGAGATTTCAGCAAATTAGTAGTTTTTTGGAAGCTTGGCAACCCCTTTCAAACGAAAGTGTTTTCCACCAGTGTCTGCATGGGGTACTTCAAGAGGAAACAAACCATAGAGATAGAACTTAGAACTACTTCATTTGGTCAAGTTTCAAGGAGCTAGCACAAACCGTGTTTGATTTAGAGTTTCCAACACATCTATCTATATAGGAGAAAACAGAGTGAAACCTAAAAATTCAAAGTGTTACTGGAAACGAACGCTTGAACCTAGAAGAGTGAAAATTGGGCAGCCAAGTGGGCTTAGTGAACTGATCATTAACACCAAGTATCATCAAGATTTGGTGAAAAAATGTTTGCTAAGATTTCAGCCAACTAATAGTTTTTTGGAAGCTTGGCAACCCCTTTCAAACGAAAGAGTTTTCCACCAGTGTCTGCATGGGGTACTTCAAGAGGAAACAAACCATAGAGATAGAACTTAGAACTACTTCATTTGGTCAGTTTCAAGGAGCTAGCACAAACCGTGTTTGATTTAGAATTCCAAACACAGCTATCTATATAGGAGAAAACAGAGTGAAACCTAAAATTTCAAAGTGTTACTGGAAACGAACGCTTGAACCTAGAAGAGTGAAAATTGGGCAGCCAAGTGGGCTTAGTGAACTGATCATTACCACCAAGTATCATCAAGATTTGGTGAAAAAATGTTTGCTGAGATTTCAGCAAATTAGTAGTTTTTTGGAAGCTTGGCAACCCCTTTCAAACGAAAGTGTTTTCCACCAGTGTCTGCATGGGGTACTTCAAGAGGAAACAAACCATAGAGATAGAACTTAGAACTACTTCATTTGGTCAAGTTTCAAGGAGCTAGCACAAACCGTGTTTGATTTAGAGTTTCCAACACATCTATCTATATAGGAGAAAACAGAGTGAAACCTAAAATTTCAAAGTGTTACTGGAAACGAATGCTTGAACCTAGAAGAGTGAAAATTGGGCAGCCAAGTGGGCTTAGTGAACTGATCATTACCACCAAGTATCATCAAGATTTGGTGAAAAAATGTTTGCTGAGATTTCAGCAAAAAAGTAGTTTTTTGGAAGCTTGGCAACCCCTTTCAAACGAAAGTGTTTTCCACCAGTGTCTGCATGGGGTACTTCAAGAGGAAACAAACCATAGAGATAGAACTTAGAACTACTTCATTTGGTCAAGTTTCAAGGAGCTAGCACAAACCGTGTTTGATTTAGAATTCCAAACACAGCTATCTATATAGGAGAAAACAGAGTGAAACCTAAAATTTCAAAGTGTTACTGGAAACGAACGCTTGAACCTAGAAGAGTGAAAATTGGGCAGCCAAGTGGGCTTAGTGAACTGATCATTACCACCAAGCATCATCAAGATTTGGTGAAAAAATGTTTGCTGAGATTTCAGCAAATTAGTAGTTTTTTGGAAGCTTGGCAACCCCTTTCAAACGAAAGTGTTTTCCACCAGTGTCTGCATGGGGTACTTCAAGAGGAAACAAACCATAGAGATAGAACTTAGAACTACTTCATTTGGTCAAGTTTCAAGGAGCTAGCACAAACCGTGTTTGATTTAGAGTTTCCAACACATCTATCTATATAGGAGAAAACAGAGTGAAACCTAAAAATTCAAAGTGTTACTGGAAACGAACGCTTGAACCTAGAAGAGTGAAAATTGGGCAGCCAAGTGGGCTTAGTGAACTGATCATTACCACCAAGTATCATCAAGATTTGGTGAAAAAATGTTTGCTGAGATTTCAGCAAATTAGTAGTTTTTTGGAAGCTTGGCAACCCCTTTCAAACGAAAGTGTTTTCCACCAGTGTCTGCATGGGGTACTTCAAGAGGAAACAAACCATTGAGATAGAACTTAGAACTACTTCATTTGGTCAAGTTTCAAGGAGCTAGCACAAACCGTGTTTGATTTAGAATTCCAAACAGAGCTATCTATATAGGAGAAAACAGAGTGAAACCTAAAATTTCAAAGTGTTACTGGAAACGAACGCTTGAACCTAGAAGAGTGAAAATTGGGCAGCCAAGTGGGCTTAGTGAACTGATCATTACCACCAAGTATCATCAAGATTTGGTGAAAAAATGTTTGCTGAGATTTCAGCAAATTAGTAGTTTTTTGGAAGCTTGGCAACCCCTTTCAAACGAAAGTGTTTTCCACCAGTGTCTGCATGGGGTACTTCAAGAGGAAACAAACCATAGAGATAGAACTTAGAACTACTTCATTTGGTCAAGTTTCAAGGAGCTAGCACAAACCGTGTTTGATTTAGAGTTTCCAACACATCTATCTATATAGGAGAAAACAGAGTGAAACCTAAAAATTCAAAGTGTTACTGGAAACGAACGCTTGAACCTAGAAGAGTGAAAATTGGGCAGCCAAGTGGGCTTAGTGAACTGATCATTAACACCAAGTATCATCAAGATTTGGTGAAAAAATGTTTGCTAAGATTTCAGCCAACTAATAGTTTTTTGGAAGCTTGGCAACCCCTTTCAAACGAAAGAGTTTTCCACCAGTGTCTGCATGGGGTACTTCAAGAGGAAACAAACCATAGAGATAGAACTTAGAACTACTTCATTTGGTCAGTTTCAAGGAGCTAGCACAAACCGTGTTTGATTTAGAATTCCAAACACAGCTATCTATATAGGAGAAAACAGAGTGAAACCTAAAATTTCAAAGTGTTACTGGAAACGAACGCTTGAACCTAGAAGAGTGAAAATTGGGCAGCCAAGTGGGCTTAGTGAACTGATCATTACCACCAAGTATCATCAAGATTTGGTGAAAAAATGTTTGCTGAGATTTCAGCAAATTAGTAGTTTTTTGGAAGCTTGGCAACCCCTTTCAAACGAAAGTGTTTTCCACCAGTGTCTGCATGGGGTACTTCAAGAGGAAACAAACCATAGAGATAGAACTTAGAACTACTTCATTTGGTCAAGTTTCAAGGAGCTAGCACAAACCGTGTTTGATTTAGAGTTTCCAACACATCTATCTATATAGGAGAAAACAGAGTGAAACCTAAAATTTCAAAGTGTTACTGGAAACGAATGCTTGAACCTAGAAGAGTGAAAATTGGGCAGCCAAGTGGGCTTAGTGAACTGATCATTACCACCAAGTATCATCAAGATTTGGTGAAAAAATGTTTGCTGAGATTTCAGCAAAAAAGTAGTTTTTTGGAAGCTTGGCAACCCCTTTCAAACGAAAGTGTTTTCCACCAGTGTCTGCATGGGGTACTTCAAGAGGAAACAAACCATAGAGATAGAACTTAGAACTACTTCATTTGGTCAAGTTTCAAGGAGCTAGCACAAACCGTGTTTGATTTAGAATTCCAAACACAGCTATCTATATAGGAGAAAACAGAGTGAAACCTAAAATTTCAAAGTGTTACTGGAAACGAACGCTTGAACCTAGAAGAGTGAAAATTGGGCAGCCAAGTGGGCTTAGTGAACTGATCATTACCACCAAGTATCATCAAGATTTGGTGAAAAAATGTTTGCTGAGATTTCAGCCAACTAGTAGTTTTTTGGAAGCTTGGCAACCCCTTTCAAACGAAAGAGTTTTCCACCAGTGTCTGCATGGGGTACTTCAAGAGGAAACAAACCATAGAGATAGAACTTAGAACTACTTCATTTGGTCAAGTTTCAAGGAGCTAGCACAAACCGTGTTTGATTTAGAATTCCAAACACAGCTATCTATATAGGAGAAAACAGAGTGAAACCTAAAATTTCAAAGTGTTACTGGAAACGAACGCTTGAACCTAGAAGAGTGAAAATTGGGCAGCCAAGTGGGCTTAGTGAACTGATCATTACCACCAAGTATCATCAAGATTTGGTGAAAAAATGTTTGCTGAGATTTCAGCAAATTAGTAGTTTTTTGGAAGCTTGGCAACCCCTTTCAAACGAAAGTGTTTTCCACCAGTGTCTGCATGGGGTACTTCAAGAGGAAACAAACCATAGAGATAGAACTTAGAACTACTTCATTTTGTCAAGTTTCAAGGAGCTAGCACAAACCGTGTTTGATTTAGAGTTTCCAACACATCTATCTATATAGGAGAAAACAGAGTGAAACCTAAAATTTCAAAGTGTTACTGGAAATGAACGCTTGAACCTAGAAGAGTGAAAATTGGGCAGCCAAGTGGGCTTAGTGAACTGATCATTACCACCAAGTATCATCAAGATTTGGTGAAAAAATGTTTGCTGAGATTTCAGCAAAAAAGTAGTTTTTTGGAAGCTTGGCAACCCCTTTCAAACGAAAGTGTTTTCCACCAGTGTCTGCATGGGGTACTTCAAGAGGAAACAAACCATAGAGATAGAACTTAGAACTACTTCATTTGGTCAAGTTTCAAGGAGCTAGCACAAACCGTGTTTGATTTAGAGTTTCCAACACATCTATCTATATAGGAGAAAACAGAGTGAAACCTAAAAATTCAAAGTGTTACTGGAAACGAACGCTTGAACCTAGAAGAGTGAAAATTGGGCAGCCAAGTGGGCTTAGTGAACTGATCATTACCACCAAGTATCATCAAGATTTGGTGAAAAAATGTTTGCTGAGATTTCAGCAAATTAGTAGTTTTTTGGAAGCTTGGCAACCCCTTTCAAACGAAAGTGTTTTCCACCAGTGTCTGCATGGGGTACTTCAAGAGGAAACAAACCATAGAGATAGAACTCAGAACTACTTCATTTGGTCAAGTTTCAAGGAGCTAGCACAAACCGTGTTTGATTTAGAATTCCAAACACAGCTATCTATATAGGAGAAAACAGAGTGAAACCTAAAATTTCAAAGTGTTACTGGAAACGAATGCTTGAACCTAGAAGAGTGAAAATTGGGCAGCCAAGTGGGCTTAGTGAACTGATCATTACCACCAAGTATCATCAAGATTTGGTGAAAAAATGTTTGCTGAGATTTCAGCAAATTAGTAGTTTTTTGGAAGCTTGGCAACCCCTTTCAAACGAAAGTGTTTCCACCAGTGTCTGCATGGGGTACTTCAAGAGGAAACAAACCATAGAGATAGAACTTAGAACTACTTCATTTGGTCAAGTTTCAAGGAGCTAGCACAAACCGTGTTTGATTTAGAATTCCAAACACAGCTATCTATATAGGAGAAAACAGAGTGAAACCTAAAATTTCAAAGTGTTACTGGAAACGAACGCTTGAACCTAGAAGAGTGAAAATTGGGCAGCCAAGTGGGCTTAGTGAACTGATCATTACCACCAAGTATCATCAAGATTTGGTGAAAAAATGTTTGCTAAGATTTCAGCCAACTAGTAGTTTTTTTGGAAGCTTGGCAACCCCTTTCAAACGAAAGAGTTTTCCACCAGTGTCTGCATGGGGTACTTCAAGAGGAAACAAAGCATAGAGATAGAACTTAGAACTACTTCATTTGGTCAAGTTTCAAGGAGCTAGCACAAACCGTGTTTGATTTAGAGTTTTGAACACATCTATCTATATAGGAGAAAACAGAGTGAAACCTAAAAATTCAAAGTGTTACTGGAAACGAACGCTTGAACCTAGAAGAGTGAAAATTGGGCAGCCAAGTGGGTTTAGTGAACTGATCATTACCACCAAGTATCATCAAGATTTGGTGAAAAAATGTTTGCTGAGATTTCAGCAAATTAGTAGTTTTTTGGAAGCTTGGCAACCCCTTTCAAACGAAAGTGTTTTCCACCAGTGTCTGCATGGGGTACTTCAAGAGGAAACAAACCATAGAGAGAGAACTTAGAACTACTTCATTTGGTCAAGTTTCAAGGAGCTAGCACAAACCGTGTTTGATTTAGAGTTTCCAACACATCTATCTATATAGGAGAAAACAGAGTGAAACCTAAAATTTCAAAGTGTTACTGGAAACGAACGCTTGAACCTAGAAGAGTGAAAATTGGGCAGCCAAGTGGGCTTAGTGAACTGATCATTACCACCAAGTATCATCAAGATTTGGTGAAAAAATGTTTGCTGAGATTTCAGCAAATTAGTAGTTTTTTGGAAGCTTGGCAACCCCTTTCAAACGAAAGTGTTTTCCACCAGTGTCTGCATGGGGTACTTCAAGAGGAAACAAACCATAGAGATAGAACTTAGAACTACTTCATTTGGTCAAGTTTCAAGGAGCTAGCACAAACCGTGTTTGATTTAGAGTTTCCAACACATCTATCTATATAGGAGAAAACAGAGTGAAACCTAAAAATTCAAAGTGTTACTGGAAACGAACGCTTGAACCTAGAAGAGTGAAAATTGGGCAGCCAAGTGGGCTTAGTGAACTGATCATTACCACCAAGTATCATCAAGATTTGGTGAAAAAATGTTTGCTGAGATTTCAGCAAATTAGTAGTTTTTTGGAAGCTTGGCAACCCCTTTCAAACGAAAGTGTTTTCCACCAGTGTCTGCATGGGGTACTTCAAGAGGAAACAAACCATAGAGATAGAACTCAGAACTACTTCATTTGGTCAAGTTTCAAGGAGCTAGCACAAACCGTGTTTGATTTAGAATTCCAAACACAGCTATCTATATAGGAGAAAACAGAGTGAAACCTAAAATTTCAAAGTGTTACTGGAAACGAATGCTTGAACCTAGAAGAGTGAAAATTGGGCAGCCAAGTGGGCTTAGTGAACTGATCATTACCACCAAGTATCATCAAGATTTGGTGAAAAAATGTTTGCTGAGATTTCAGCAAATTAGTAGTTTTTTGGAAGCTTGGCAACCCCTTTCAAACGAAAGTGTTTTCCACCAGTGTCTGCATGGGGTACTTCAAGAGGAAACAAACCATAGAGATAGAACTTAGAACTACTTCATTTGGTCAAGTTTCAAGGAGCTAGCACAAACCGTGTTTGATTTAGAATTCCAAACACAGCTATCTATATAGGAGAAAACAGAGTGAAACCTAAAATTTCAAAGTGTTACTGGAAACGAACGCTTGAACCTAGAAGAGTGAAAATTGGGCAGCCAAGTGGGCTTAGTGAACTGATCATTACCACCAAGTATCATCAAGATTTGGTGAAAAAATGTTTGCTAAGATTTCAGCCAACTAGTAGTTTTTTGGAAGCTTGGCAACCCCTTTCAAACGAAAGAGTTTTCCACCAGTGTCTGCATGGGGTACTTCAAGAGGAAACAAAGCATAGAGATAGAACTTAGAACTACTTCATTTGGTCAAGTTTCAAGGAGCTAGCACAAACCGTGTTTGATTTAGAGTTTTGAACACATCTATCTATATAGGAGAAAACAGAGTGAAACCTAAAAATTCAAAGTGTTACTGGAAACGAACGCTTGAACCTAGAAGAGTGAAAATTGGGCAGCCAAGTGGGTTTAGTGAACTGATCATTACCACCAAGTATCATCAAGATTTGGTGAAAAAATGTTTGCTGAGATTTCAGCAAATTAGTAGTTTTTTGGAAGCTTGGCAACCCCTTTCAAACGAAAGTGTTTTCCACCAGTGTCTGCATGGGGTACTTCAAGAGGAAACAAACCATAGAGAGAGAACTTAGAACTACTTCATTTGGTCAAGTTTCAAGGAGCTAGCACAAACCGTGTTTGATTTAGAGTTTCCAACACATCTATCTATATAGGAGAAAACAGAGTGAAACCTAAAATTTCAAAGTGTTACTGGAAACGAACGCTTGAACCTAGAAGAGTGAAAATTGGGCAGCCAAGTGGGCTTAGTGAACTGATCATTACCACCAAGTATCATCAAGATTTGGTGAAAAAATGTTTGCTGAGATTTCAGCAAATTAGTAGTTTTTTGGAAGCTTGGCAACCCCTTTCAAACGAAAGTGTTTTCCACCAGTGTCTGCATGGGGTACTTCAAGAGGAAACAAACCATAGAGATAGAACTTAGAACTACTTCATTTGGTCAAGTTTCAAGGAGCTAGCACAAACCGTGTTTGATTTAGAATTCCAAACACAGCTATCTATATAGGAGAAAACAGAGTGAAACCTAAAATTTCAAAGTGTTACTGGAAACGAACGCTTGAACCTAGAAGAGTGAAAATTGGGCAGCGAAGTGGGCTTAGTGAACTGATCATTACCACCAAGTATCATCAAGATTTGGTGAAAAAATGTTTGCTGAGATTTCAGCAAATTAGTAGTTTTTTGGAAGCTTGGCAACCCCTTTCAAACGAAAGTGTTTTCCACCAGTGTCTGCATGGGGTACTTCAAGAGGAAACAAACCATAGAGATAGAACTTAGAACTACTTCATTTGGTCAAGTTTCAAGGAGCTAGCACAAACCGCGTTTGATTTAGAGTTTTGAACACATCTATCTATATAGGAGAAAACAGAGTGAAACCTAAAAATTCAAAGTGTTACTGGAAACGAACGCTTGAACCTAGAAGAGTGAAAATTGGGCAGCCAAGTGGGCTTAGTGAACTGATCATTACCACCAAGTATCATCAAGATTTGGTGAAAAAATGTTTGCTGAGATTTCAGCAAATTAGTAGTTTTTTGGAAGCTTGGCAACCCCTTTCAAACGAAAGTGTTTTCCACCAGTGTCTGCATGGGGTACTTCAAGAGGAAACAAACCATAGAGATAGAACTTAGAACTACTTCATTTGGTCAAGTTTCAAGGAGCTAGCACAAACCGTGTTTGATTTAGAGTTTCCAACACATCTATCTATATAGGAGAAAACAGAGTGAAACCTAAAAATTCAAAGTGTTACTGGAAACGAACGCTTGAACCTAGAAGAGTGAAAATTGGGCAGCCAAGTGGGCTTAGTGAACTGATCATTACCACCAAGTATCATCAAGATTTGGTGAAAAAATGTTTGCTGAGATTTCAGCAAATTAGTAGTTTTTTGGAAGCTTGGCAACCCCTTTCAAACGAAAGTGTTTTCCACCAGTGTCTGCATGGGGTACTTCAAGAGGAAACAAACCATAGAGATAGAACTTAGAACTACTTCATTTGGTCAAGTTTCAAGGAGCTAGCACAAACCGTGTTTGATTTAGAGTTTCCAACACATCTATCTATATAGGAGAAAACAGAGTGAAACCTAAAAATTCAAAGTGTTACTGGAAACGAACGCTTGAACCTAGAAGAGTGAAAATTGGGCAGCCAAGTGGGCTTAGTGAACTGATCATTACCACCAAGTATCATCAAGATTTGGTGAAAAAATGTTTGCTGAGATTTCAGCAAATTAGTAGTTTTTTGGAAGCTTGGCAACCCCTTTCAAACGAAAGTGTTTTCCACCAGTGTCTGCATGGGGTACTTCAAGAGGAAACAAACCATAGAGATAGAACTCAGAACTACTTCATTTGGTCAAGTTTCAAGGAGCTAGCACAAACCGTGTTTGATTTAGAATTCCAAACACAGCTATCTATATAGGAGAAAACAGAGTGAAACCTAAAATTTCAAAGTGTTACTGGAAACGAATGCTTGAACCTAGAAGAGTGAAAATTGGGCAGCCAAGTGGGCTTAGTGAACTGATCATTACCACCAAGTATCATCAAGATTTGGTGAAAAAATGTTTGCTGAGATTTCAGCAAATTAGTAGTTTTTTGGAAGCTTGGCAACCCCTTTCAAACGAAAGTGTTTTCCACCAGTGTCTGCATGGGGTACTTCAAGAGGAAACAAACCATAGAGATAGAACTTAGAACTACTTCATTTGGTCAAGTTTCAAGGAGCTAGCACAAACCGTGTTTGATTTAGAATTCCAAACACAGCTATCTATATAGGAGAAAACAGAGTGAAACCTAAAATTTCAAAGTGTTACTGGAACGAACGCTTGAACCTAGAAGAGTGAAAATTGGGCAGCCAAGTGGGCTTAGTGAACTGATCATTACCACCAAGTATCATCAAAATTTGGTGAAAAAATGTTTGCTAAGATTTCAGCCAACTAGTAGTTTTTGGAAGCTTGGCAACCCCTTTCAAACGAAAGAGTTTTCCACCAGTGTCTGCATGGGGTACTTCAAGAGGAAACAAAGCATAGAGATAGAACTTAGAACTACTTCATTTGGTCAAGTTTCAAGGAGCTAGCACAAACCGTGTTTGATTTAGAATTCCAAACACAGCTATCTATATAGGAGAAAACAGAGTGAAACCTAAAATTTCAAAGTGTTACTGGAAACGAACGCTTGAACCTAGAAGAGTGAAAATTGGGCAGCCAAGTGGGCTTAGTGAACTGATCATTACCACCAAGTATCATCAAGATTTGGTGAAAAAATGTTTGCTGAGATTTCAGCAAATTAGTAGTTTTTTGGAAGCTTGGCAACCCCTTTCAAACGAAAGTGTTTTCCACCAGTGTCTGCATGGGGTACTTCAAGAGGAAACAAACCATAGAGATAGAACTTAGAACTACTTCATTTGGTCAAGTTTCAAGGAGCTAGCACAAACCGTGTTTGATTTAGAGTTTCCAACACATCTATCTATATAGGAGAAAACAGAGTGAAACCTAAAATTTCAAAGTGTTACTGGAAACGAACGCTTGAACCTAGAAGAGTGAAAATTGGGCAGCCAAGTGGGCTTAGTGAACTGATCATTACCACCAAGTATCATCAAGATTTGGTGAAAAAATGTTTGCTGAGATTTCAGCAAAAAAGTAGTTTTTTGGAAGCTTGGCAACCCCTTTCAAACGAAAGTGTTTTCCACCAGTGTCTGCATGGGGTACTTCAAGAGGAAACAAACCATAGAGATAGAACTTAGAACTACTTCATTTGGTCAAGTTTCAAGGAGCTAGCACAAACCGTGTTTGATTTAGAGTTTCCAACACATCTATCTATATAGGAGAAAACAGAGTGAAACCTAAAAATTCAAAGTGTTACTGGAAACGAACGCTTGAACCTAGAAGAGTGAAAATTGGGCAGCCAAGTGGGCTTAGTGAACTGATCATTACCACCAAGTATCATCAAGATTTGGTGAAAAAATGTTTGCTGAGATTTCAGCAAATTAGTAGTTTTTTGGAAGCTTGGCAACCCCTTTCAAACGAAAGTGTTTTCCACCAGTGTCTGCATGGGGTACTTCAAGAGGAAACAAACCATAGAGATAGAACTCAGAACTACTTCATTTGGTCAAGTTTCAAGGAGCTAGCACAAACCGTGTTTGATTTAGAATTCCAAACACAGCTATCTATATAGGAGAAAACAGAGTGAAACCTAAAATTTCAAAGTGTTACTGGAAACGAACGCTTGAACCTAGAAGAGTGAAAATTGGGCAGCCAAGTGGGCTTAGTGAACTGATCATTACCACCAAGTATCATCAAGAT
>NW_027517855.1:0-39104 GCF_048772815.1 Callospermophilus lateralis | reverse complement strand
TCCTGAAATCTCAGCATATGTTTTTTCACCCAATCTTGAAGATACTTGGTGATAATGAGCAGTACACCAATCCCACTGGGTTCAGCAAATTTCGTTCTTCTAGGTTGAAGCATTCGTTGGCAGTAAGAGTTTGAATTTTCAGGTTTCACTCTGTTTTCTCCTATATTGATAGATGAATTTGGAACTCCAAATCAAACACGGTTTGTGCTAGCCCCTTGAAACTTGACACAATAAAGTAGTTCTAAGTTCTATCTGTATGGTTTCTGTCCAATTGAAGTTTCCCTATGAGGGAGTGATGAAACACACTTTCGTTTGGAAGAGGTTGAAAGGCTTCCAAAATACTACGAGTGTCCTGAAATCTCAGCATATGTTTTTTCACCCAATCTTGAAGATACTTGGTGGTAATGAGCAGTACACCAAGCCGACTTGGCTCAGCATTTTTCGTTCTTCTAGGTTGAAGCATTCGTTTGCAAGAACAGTTTGAATTTTCAGGTTTAACTCTGTTTTCTACTATATTGATAGATGAATTTGGAACTCCAAATCAAACACGGTTTGTGCTAGCCCCTTGAAACTTGACACAATAAAGTAGTTCTAAGTTCTATCTGTATGGTTTTTGTCCTATTGAAGTTTCCCTAGGAGGGAGTTGCGAAACACACTTTCGTTTGGAAGAGGTTGCCAAGCTTCCAAAATACTACGAGTGTCCTGAAATCTCAGCGTATGTTTTTCACCCAATCTTTTAGATACTTGGGGGTAATTAGCAGTACACCAATCCCACTTGACTCAGCAAATTTCGTTCTTCTAGGTTGAAGCATTCGTTTGCAATAAGAGTTTGAATTTTCAGGTTTCACTCTGTTATCTCCTATATTGATACATGAATTTGGATGTCTAAATCAAGAACGGTTTGTGTTAGCCCCTTGAAACTTGACACAATAAAGTAGTTCTAAGTTCTATCTGTATTGTTTGTTTCCTCTTGAAGTTGCCCTAGGAGGGAGTGGTGAAGCACACTTTCGTTTGAAAGGGGTTGCCAAGCTTCCCAAAAACTACGAGTGTCCTGAAATCTCAGCATATGTTTTTTCACCCAATCTTGAAGATACTTGGAGGTAATGAGCAGTACACCAATCCCACTTGACTCAGCAAATTTCGTTCTTCTAGGTTGAAGCATTCATTGACAGTAAGAGTTTCAATTTTCAGGTTTCACTCTGTTTTCTCCTATATTGATAGATGAATTTGGAACTCCAAATCAAACACGGTTTGTGCTAGCCCCTTGAAACTTGACACAATAAAGTAGTTCTAAGTTCTATCTGTATGGTTTTTGTCCTATTGAAGTTTCCCTAGGAGGGAGTTGCGAAACACACTTTCGTTTGGAAGAGGTTGCCAAGCTTCCAAAATACTACGAGTGTCCTGAAAACTCAGCGTATGTTTTTTCACCCAATCTTGAAGATACTTTTTGATAATGAGCAGTACACCAATCCCACTGTGTTCAGCAAATTTCATTCTTCTAGGTTGAAGCATTCGTTTGCAGTAAGAGTGAATTTTCAGGTTTCACTCTGTTTTCTCCTATATTGATAGATGAATTTGGAACTCTAAATCAAGCACGGTTTGTGCTAGCCCCTTGAACCTGAGAAAATAAAGTAGTTCTAAGTTCTATGTGTATGGTTTGTGTCCTCTTGAAATTTCCCTAGGAGGGAGTGGTGAAACACACTTTCGTTTGGACGAGGTTGCCAAGCTTCCAAAATACAACGAGTGTCCTGAAATCTCAGCATATGTTTTTTCACCCAATCTTGAAGATACTTGGTGGTAATGAGCAGTACACCAATCCCACTTGGCTCAGCAAATTTCGTTGTTCTAGGTTGAAGCATTCGTTTGCAATAAGAGTTTGAATTTTCAGGTTTCACTCTGTTTTCTCCTATATTGATACATGAATTTTAACTCTAAATCAAGAACGGTTTGTGCTAGAACCCTTGAAACTTGACACAATAAAGTAGTTCTAAGTTCTATCTGTACGGTTTGTTTCCTCTTGAAGTTGCCCTTGGAGGGAGTGGTGAAACACACTTTCGTTTGGAAGAGGTTACCAAGCTTCCAAAAAATTACGAGTGTGATGAAATCTCAGCATATGCTTTTTCACCCAATCTTGAAGATACTTGGTGGTAATGAGCAGTACACCAATCCCACTTGGCTAAGAAAATATCGTTCTTCTAGGTTGAAGCATTCGTTTTCAATAAAAGTTTGAAATTTCGGGTTTCACGCTGTTTTCTCCTATATTGATTCATGAATTTGGAACTCTAACTCAAACACGGTTTGTGCTAGCCCCTTGAAACTTGACACAATAAAGTAGTTCTAAGTTCTATCTGTATGGTTTGTTTCCTCTTGAAGTTTCCCTAGGAGGGAGTGGTGAAACACACTTTCCTTTTGAAGAGGTTGCCAAGCTTCCAAAATACTACGAGTGTACTGAAATCTCAGCATATGGTTTTTCACCCAATCTTGAAGATACTTTGTGGTAATGAGCAGTACACCAATCCCACTTGGCTCAGGAAATTTCGTTCTTCTAGGTTGAAGCATTCGTTTGCAATAAGAGTTTGAATTCAGGTTTCACTCTGTTTTTTCCTATATTGATACATGAATTTGGAACTCTAAATCAAGCACGGTTTCTGCTAGCCTCTTGAAACTTGACACAATAAAGTAGTTCTAAGTTCTATGTGTATGGTTTGTTTCCTCTTGAAGTAGCCCTAGGAGGGAGTGGTGAAACACACTTTCTTTTGAAAAGGGTTGCCAAGCTTCCAAAAAACTACGAGTGTCCTGAAATCTCAGCATATGTTTTTTCACCCAATCTTGAAGATACTTGGTGATAATGAGCAGTACACCAATCAAACTGGGTTCAGCAAATTTCGTTCTTCTAAGTTGAAACCTTCGTTGGCAGTAAGAGTTTGAATTTTCAGGTTTCAATCTGTTTTCTCCTATATTGCTAGATGAATTTGGAACTCCAAATCAAACACGGATTGTGATAGCCCCTTGAATCTTGACACAATAAAGTAGTTCTAAGTTCTATCTGTATGGTTTGTGTCCTATTAAAGTTTCCCTAGGAGGGAGTTGCGAAACACACTTTCGTTTTGAAGAGGTTGCCAAGCTTCGAAAAAACTACGAGTGTCCTGAAATCTCAGGATATGTTTTTTTCACCCAATCTTGAAGATACTTTGGGGTAATGAGCAGTACACCAATCCCACTTGACTCAGCAAATTTCGTTCTTCTAGGTTGAAGAATTCGTTTACAATAAGAGTTTGAATTTTCAGGTTTCACTCTGTTTTCTCCTATATTGATACATGAATTTGGAACTCTAAATCAAGATCGGTTTGGGCTAGTCCCTTGAAACTTGACACAATAAAGTAGTTCTAAGTTCTACCTGTACGGTTTTTTTCCTCGTGAAGTTGCCCTAGGAGGGAGTGGTGAAGCACACTTTCCTTTGAAAGGGGTTGCCAAGCTTCCAAAAAACTACGAGTGTCCTGAAATCTCAGCATGTGTTTTTTCACCAAATCTTGAAGATACTTGGTTGTAATGAGCACTACACCAATCCCACTTGGCTCAGCAAATTTCGTTCTTCTAGGTTGAAGCATTCGTTTGCAATAAGAGTTTGAATTTTCAGGTTTCACTCTGTTTTCTCCTATATTGATACATGAATTTGGAACTCTAAATCAAGCATGGTTTGTGCTAGCCCCTTGAAACTTGACACAATAAAGTATTTCTAAGTTCTATGTGTATAGTTTGTTTCCTCTTGAAGTAGCCCTAGGAGGAGTGGTGAAACACACTTTCGTTTGAAACGGGTTGCCAAGCTTCCAAAAAGCTACGAGTGTCCTGAAATCTCAGCATATGTTTTTTCACCCAATCTTGAAGATACTTGGTGATAATGTGCAGTACACCAATCCCACTGGGTTCAGCAAATTTCGTTCTTCTAGGTTGAAGCATTCGTTGGCAGTAAGAGTTTCAATTTTCAGGTTTCACTCTGTTTTCTCCTATATTGATAGATGTATTTGGAACTCCAAATCAAACACGGTTTGTGCCAGCCCCTTGAAACGTGACACAATAAAGTAGTTCTAAGTTCTATCTGTATGGTTTCTGTCCAATTGAAGTTTCCCTAGGAGGGAGTGGTGAAACACACTTTCGTTTGGAAGAGGTTGCCAGGCTTCCAAAATACTACGAGTGTCCTGAAATCTCAGCATATGTTTTTTCACCCAATCTTGAAGATACTTGGTGGTAATGAGCAGTACACCAAGCCCACATGGCTCAGCAAATTTCGTTCTTCTAGGTTGAAGCATTCGTTTGCAAGAACAGTTTGAATTTTCAGGTTTCACTCTGTTTTCTCCTATATTGATACATGAATTTGGAACTCTAAATCAAGCACGCTTTGGGCTAGCCCCTTGAAACTTGACACAATAAAGTAGTTCTAAGTTCTATCTGTATGGTTTGTTTCCTCTTGAAGTAGCCCTAGGAGGTAGTTGTGAAACACACTTTCGTTTGGAAGAGGTTGCCAAGCTTCCAAAATACTACGAGTTTCCTGAAATCTCAGCATATGTTTTTTCACCCCATCTTGAAGATACTTGGGGTAAATGAGCAGTACACCAATCCCACTTGACTCAGCAAATTTCGTTCTTTTAGGTTGAAGCATTCGTTTGCAATAAGAGTTTGAGTTTTCAGGTTTCACTCTGTTTTCTCCTATATTGATACATGAATTTGGAACTCTAAATCAAGAACGGTTTGTGCTAGCCCCTTGAAACTTGACACAATAAAGTAGTTCTAAGTTCTATCTGTACGGTTTGATTCCTCTTGAAGTTGCCCTAGGAGGGACTGGTGAAGCACACTTTCGTTTGAAAGGGGTTGCCAAGCTTCCAAAAAACTATGATTGTCCTGAAATCTCAGCATATGTTTTTTCACCAAATCTTGAAGATACTTGGTGGTAATGAGCAGTACACCAATCCCACTTGGCTATTCAAATTTCGTTCTTCTAGGTTGAAGCATTCGGTTTTCAATAAAAGTTTGGAATTTCGGGTTTCACGCTGTTTTCTCCTATATTTATACATGAATTTGGAACTCTAACTCAAACACGGTTTGTGCTACCCCCTTGAAACTTGACACAATAAAGTAGTTCTAAGTTCTATCTGTATGGTTTGTTTCCTCTAGAAGTTTTCCTAGGAGGGAGCGGTGAAACACACTTTCGTTTGGAAGAAGTTGCCAAGCTTCCAAAATACTACGAGTGTCCTGAAATCTCAGCATATGTTTTTTCACAAAATCTTGAAGATACTTGGTGGTAATGAGCAGTACACCAATCCCACTTGGCTCAGCAAATTTCGTTCTTCTAGGTTGAGGCATTCGTTTGCAATAAGAGTTTGAATTTTCAGGTTTCACTCTGTTTTCTCCTATATTGATACATGAATTTGGAACTCTAAATCAAGCACGGTTTGTGCTAGCCCCTTGAAACTTGACACAATAAAGTAGTTCTAAGTTATATGTGAATGGTTTGTTTCCTCTTGAAGTAGCCCTAGGAGGGAGTGGTGAAACACACTTTCGTTTAAAACGGGTTGCCAAGCTTCCAAAAAACTACGAGTGTCCTGAAATCTCAGCATATGTTTTTTCATCCAATCTTCAAGATACTTCGGGGTAATGAGCAGTACACCAATCCCACTTGACTCAGCAAATTTCTTTCTTCTAGGTTGAAGCATTCATTTGCAATAAGAGTTCGAGTTTTCAGGTTTCACTCTGTTTTCTCCTATATTGATACCTGAATTTGGAACTCTCAATCAAGAACGGTTTGTGCTAGCCCTTTGAAACTTGACACAATAAAGTAGTTCTAAGTTCTATCTGTACGGTTTGTTTCCTCTTGAAGTTGCCCTAGGATGGAGTGGTGAAGCACACTTTCCTTTGAAAGGGGTTGCCAAGCTTCCAAAAAACTACGAGTGTCCTGAAATCTCAGCATATGTTTTTTCACACGATCATGAAGATACTTGGTGTTAATGAGCAGTACACCAATCCCACTTGGCTAAGCAAATTTCGTTCTTCCAGGTTGAAGCATTCGTTTGCAATAAGAGTTTGAATTTTCAGGTTTCACTCTGTTTTCTCCTATATTGATACATGAATTTGGAACTCTAAATCAAGCACGGTTTGTGCTAGCCCCTTGAAATTTGACACAATAAAGTAGTTCTAAGTTCTATGTGCATGGTTTGGTTCCTCTTGAAGTAGCCCTAGGAGGGAGTGGGGAAACACACTTTCGTTTTAAACGGGTTGCCAAGCTTCCAAAAAACTACGAGTGTCCTGAAATCTCAGCATATGTTTTTTTCACCCAATCTTGAAGATACTTGGTGATAATGAGCAGTAAACCAATCCCACTTGGCTCAGCAAATTTCGTTCTTCTAGGTTGAAGCATTCGTTTGCAATAAGAGTTTGAATTTTCAGGTTTCACTCTGTTTTCTCCTATATTGATACATGAATTTGGAACTCTAAATCAAGAACGGTTTGTGCTAGCCCCTTGAAACTTGACACAATAAAGTAGTTCTAAGTTCTATCTGTCCGGTTTTTTTCCTCTTGAAGTTGCCCTAGGAGGGAGTGGTGAAGCACACTTTCGTTTGAAAGGGGTTGCCAAGCTTCCAAAAAACTACGAGTGTCCTGAAATCTCAGCATATGTTTTTTCACTCAATCTTGAAGATACTTGGTGGTAATGAGCAGTACACCAATCCCACTTGGCTAAGCAAATTTCGTTCTTCTAGGTTGAAGCATTCGTTTTCAATAAAAGTTTGAAATTTCGGGTTTCACACTGTTTTCTCCTATATTTATACATGAATTTGGAACTCCAAATCAAACACGGTTTGTGCTAGCCCCTTGAAACTTGACACAATAAAGTAGTTCTAAGTTCTATCTGTATGGTTTCTGTCCAATTGAAGTTTCCCTATGAGGGAGTGGTGAAACACACTTTCGTTTGCAAGAGGTTGAAAGGCTTCCAAAATACTACGAGTGTCCTGAAATCTCAGCATATGTTTTTTCACCCAATCTTGAAGATACTTGGTGGTAATGAGCAGTACACCAAGCCGACTTGGCTCAGCATTTTTCTTTCTTCTAGGTTGAAGCATTCGTTTGCAAGGACAGTTTGAATTTTCAGGTTTAACTCTGTTTTCTCCTATATTGATACATGAATTTGGAACTCTAAATCAAGCACGGTTTGTGCTAGCCCCTTGAAACTTGACACAATAAAGTAGTTCTAAGTTCTATCTGTATTGTTTGTTTCCTCTTGAAGTAGCCCTAGGAGGTAGTTGTGAAACACACTTTCGTTTGGAAGAGGTTGCCAAGCTTCCAAAATACTACGAGTGTCCTGAAATCTCAGCATATGTTTTTTCACCCCATCTTGAAGATACTTGGGGGAAATGAGCAGTACACCAATCCCACTTGACTCAGCAAATTTCGTTCTTCTAGGTTGAAGCATTCGTTTGCAATAAGAGTTTGAGTTTTCAGGTTTCACTCTGTTTTCTCCTATATTGATACATGAATTTGGAACTCTAACTCAAGAACTGTTTGTGCTAGCCCCTTGAAACTTGACACAATAAAGTAGTTCTAAGTTCTATCTGTATGGTTTGTTTCCTCTTGAAGTTGCCCTAGGAGGGAGTGGTGAAGCACACTTTCGTTTGAAAGGGGTTGCCAAGCTTCCAAAAAACTACGATTGTCCTGAAATCTCAGCATATGTTTTTTCACCCAATCTTGAAGATACTTGGTGGTAATGAGCAGTACACCAATCCCACTTGGCTATTCAAATTTCGTTCTTCTAGGTTGAAGCATTCATTTTCAATAAAAGTTTGAAATTTCGGGTTTCACGCTGTTTTCTCCTATATTTATACATGAATTTGGAACTCTAACTCAAACACGGTTTGTGCTAGCCCCTTGAAACTTGACACAATAAAGTAGTTCTAAGTTCTATCTGTATTGTTTGTTTCCTCTTGAAGATTCCCTAGGAGGGAGTGGTGAAACACACTTTCATTTGGAAGAGGTTGCCAAGCTTCCAAAATACTACTAGTGTCCTGAAATCTCAGCATATGTTTTTTCACCCAATCTTGAAGATACTTGGGGGTAATGAGCAGTACACCAATCCCACTTGACTCAGCAAATTTCGTTCTTCTAGGTTGAAGCATTCATTTGCAATAAGAGTTCGAGTTTTCAGGTTTCACTCTGTTTTCTCCTATATTGATACATGAATTTGGACCTCTCAATCAAGAACGGTTTGTGCTAGCCCTTTGAAAGTTGACACAAGAAAGTAGTTCTAAGTTCTATCTGTACGGTTTGTTTCCTCTTGAAGTTGCCCTAGGAGGGAGTGGTGAAGCACACATTCCTTTGAAAGGGGTTGCCAAGCTTCCAAAACACTACGAGTGTCCTGAAATCTCAGCATATGTTTTTTCACCCGATCATGAAGATACTTGGTGGTAATGAGCAGTACACCAATCCCACTTGGCTAAGCAAATTTCGTTCTTCTAGGTTGAAGCATTCGTTTGCAATAAGAGTTTGAATTTTCAGGTTTCACTCTGTTTTCTCCTATATTGATACATGAATTTGGAACTCTAAATCAAGCACGGTTTGTGCTAGCCCCTTGAAACTTGACACAATAAAGTAGTTCTAAGTTCTATGTGTATGGTTTGTTTCCTCTTGAAGTAGCCCTAGGAGGGAGTGGTGAAACACACTTTCGTTTGAAACGGATTGCCAAGCTTCCAAAAAGCTACGAGTGTCCTGAAATCTCAGCATATGTTTTTTCACCCAATCTTGAAGATACTTGGTGATAATGAGCAGTACACCAATCCCACTGGGTTCAGCAAATTTCGTTCTTCTAGGTTGAAGCATTCGTTGGCAGTAAGAGTTTGAATTTTCAGGTTTCACTCTGTTTTCTCCTATATTGATAGATGAATTTGGAACTACAAATCAAACACGGTTTGTGCTAGCCCCTTGAAACTTGACACAATAAAGTAGTTCTAAGTTCTATCTGTATGGTTTCTGTCCAATTGAAGTTTCCCTATGAGGGAGTGGTGAAACACACTTTCGTTTGGAAGAGGTTGAAAGGCTTCCAAAATACTACGAGTGTCCTGAAATCTCAGCATATGTTTTTTCACCCAATCTTGAAGATACTTGGTGGTAATGAGCAGTACACCAAGCCGACTTGGCTCAGCATTTTTCGTTCTTCTAGGTTGAAGCATTCGTTTGCAAGAACAGTTTGAATTTTCAGGTTTAACTCTGTTTTCTACTATATTGATACATGAATTTGGAACTCTAAATCAAGCACGGTTTGTGCTAGCCCCTTGAAACTTGACACAATAAAGTAGTTCTAAGTTCTATCTGTATGGTTTGTTTCCTCTTGAAGTAGCCCTAGGAGGTAGTTGTGAAACACACTTTCGTTTGGAAGAGGTTGCCAAGCTTCCAAAATACTACGAGTGTCCTGAAATCTCAGCATATGTTTTTTCACCCCATCTTGAAGATACTTGGGGGAAATGAGCAGTACACCAATCCCACTTGACTCAGCAAATTTCGTTCTTCTAGGTTGAAGCATTCGTTTGCAATAAGAGTTTGAGTTTTCAGGTTTCACTCTGTTTTCTCCTATATTGATACATGAATTTGGAACTCTAACTCAAGAACTGTTTGTGCTAGCCCCTTGAAACTTGACAAAATAAAGTAGTTCTAAGTTCTATCTGTATGGTTTGTTTCCTCTTGAAGTTGCCCTAGGAGGGAGTGGTGAAGCACACTTTCGTTTGAAAGGTTTTGCCAAGCTTCCAAAAAACTACGATTGTCCTGAAATCTCAGCATATGTTTTTTCACCCAATCTTGAAGATACTTGGTGGTAATGAGCAGTACACCAATCCCACTTGGCTATTCAAATTTCGTTCTTCTAGGTTGAAGCATTCATTTTCAATAAAAGTTTGAAATTTCGGGTTTCACGCTGTTTTCTCCTATATTTATACATGAATTTGGAACTCTAACTCAAACACAGTTTGTGCTAGGCCCTTGAAACTTGACACAATAAAGTAGTTCTAAGTTCTATCTGTATGGTTTGTTTCCTCTTGAAGATTCCCTAGGAGGGAGTGGTGAAACACACTTTCATTTGGAAGAGGTTGCCAAGCTTCCAAAATACTACTAGTGTCCTGAAATCTCAGCATATGTTTTTTCACCCAATCTTGAAGATACTTCGGGGTAATGAGCAGTACACCAAGCCCACTTGACTCAGCAAATTTCGTTCTTCTAGGTTGAAGCATTCATTTGCAATAAGAATTCGAGTTTTCAGGTTTCACTCTGTTTTCTCCTATATTGATACATGAATTCGGATCTCTCAATCAAGAAAGGTTTGGGCTAGCCCTTTGAAACGTGACACAATAAAGTAGTTCTAAGTTCTATCTGTACGGTTTGTTTCCTCTTGAAGTTGCCCTAGGAGGGAGTGGTGAAGGACACTTTCCTTTGAAAGGGGTTGCCAAGCTTCCAAAAAACTACGAGTGTCCTGAAATCTCAGCGTATGTTTTTTCACCCGATCATGAAGATACTTGGTGGTAATGAGCAGTACACCAATCCCACTTGGCTAAGCAAATTTCGTTCTTCTAGGTTGAAGCATTCGTTTTCAATAAAAGTTTGAAATTTCGGGTTTCACGATGTTTTCTCCTATATTTATACATGAATTTGGAACTCCTAACTCAAACACGGTTTGTGCTAGTCCCTTGAAACTTGACAGAATAAAGTAGTTCTAAGTTTTATCTGTATGGTTTGTTTCCTCTTGAAGTTTCCCTAGGAGGGAGTGGTGAAACACACTTTCGTTTGAAAGGGGTTGCCAAGCTTCCAAAATACTACGAGTGTCCTGAAATCTCAGCATATGTTTTTTTCACCCAATCTTGAAGATACTTGGTGGTAATGAGCAGTACACCAATCCCACTTGGCTCAGCAAATTTCGTTCTTCTAGGTTGATGCATTCGTTTGCAATAAGAGTTTGAATTTTCAGGTTTCACTCTGTTTTCTCCTATATTGATACATGAATTTGGAACTCTAAATCAAGAACGGTTTGTGCTAGCCCCTTGAAACTTGACACAATAAAGTAGTTCTAAGTTCTATCTGTACGGTTTTTTTCCTCTTGAAGTTGCCCTAGGAGAGAGTGGTGAAGCACACTTTCGTTTGAAAGGGGTTGCCAGGCTTCCAAAAAACTACGAGTGTCCTGAAATCTCAGCATATGTTTTTTCACCCAATCTTGAAGATACTTGGTGGTAATGAGCAGTACACCAATCCCACTTGACTAAGCAAATTTCGTTCTTATAGGTTGAAGCATTCGTTTTCAAAAAAAGTTTGAAATTTCGGGTTTCACGCTGGTTTCTCCTTTATTTTTAAAGAATTTTAACTCTAACTCAAACAGGGTTTGAGCTAGCCCCTTGAAACTTGACACAATAAAGTAGTTCTAAGTTCTATCTGTATGGTTTGTTTCCTCTTGAAGTTTCCCTAGGAGGGAGTGGTGAAACACACTTTCGTTTGGAAGAGGTTGCCAAGCTTCCAAAATACTACGAGTGTCCTGAAATCTCAGCATATGTTTTTTTCACCCAATCTTGAAGATACTTGGTGGTAATGAGCAGTACACCAATCCCACTTGGCTCAGCAAATTTCGTTCTTCTAGGTTGAAGCATTCGTTTGCAATAAGAGTTTGAATTTTCAGGATTCACTCTGTTTTCTCCTATATTGATACATGAATTTGGATCTCTAAATCAAGCACGGTTTGTGCTAGCCCCTTGAAACTTGACACAATAAAGTAGTTCTAAGTTCTATGTGAATGGTTTGTTTCCTCTTGAAGTAGCAGTAGGAGGGAGTGGTGAAACACACTTTCGTTTGAAACGGGTTGCCAAGCGTCCAAAAAACTACGAGTGTCCTTAAATCTCAGCATATGTTTTTTCACGCAATCTTGAAGATACTTGGTGATAATGAGCAGTACACCAATCCCACTGGGTTCAGCAAATTTTGTTCTTCTAGGTTGAAGCATTCGTTGGCAGTAAGAGTTTGAATTTTCGGGTTTCACTCTGTTTTCTCCTATATTGATAGATGAATTTGGAACTCCAAATCAAACACGGTTTGTGCTAGCCCCTTGAAACTTGACACAATAAAGTGGTTCTAAGTTCTATCTGTATGGTTTGTGTCCAATTGAAGTTTCCCTAGGAGGGAGTGGTGAAACACACTTTCGTTTTTTAGAGATTGCCAAGCTTCCAAAATACTACGAGTGTCCTGAAATCTGAGCATATGTTTTTTCACCCAATCTTGAAGATACTTGGTGGTAATGAGCAGTACACCAAGCCCACGTGGCTCAGCAAATTTCGTTCTTCTAGGTTGAAGCATTCGTTTGCAATAAGAGTTTGAATTTTCAGGTTTCACTCTGTTTTCTCCTATATTGATACATGAATTTGGAACTCTAAATCAAGCACGGTTTGTGCTAGCCCCTTGAAACTTGACACAATTAAGTAGTTCTAAGTTCTATCTGTATGTTTTGTTTCCTCTTGAAGTAGCCCTAGGAGGGAGTTGTGAAACACACTTTCGTTTGGAAGAGGTTGCCAAGCTTCCAAAATACTACGAGTGTCCTGAAATCTCAGCATAAGATTTTTCACCCAAACTTGAAGATACTTGGTGGTAATGAGCCGTACACCAATCCCACTTGGCTAAGCAAATTTCGTTCTTCTAGGTTGAAGCATACGTTTTCAATAAAAGTTTGAAATTTCGGGTTTCACGATGTTTTCTCCTATATTTATACATGAATATGGAACTCTAACTCAAACACAGTTTGTGCTAGCCCCTTGAAACTTGACACAATAAAGTAGTTCTAAGTTTTATCTGTATGGTTTGTTTCCTCTTGAAGTTTCCCTAGGAGGGAGTGGTGAAACACACTTCCGTTAGGAAGAGGTTGCCAAGCTTCCAAAATACTACGAGTGTCCTGAAATCTCAGCATATGCTTTTTCACCCAATCTTGAAGATACTTGGTGGTAATGAGCAGTACACCAATCCCACTTGGCTCACCAAATTTCGTTGTTCTAGGTTGAAGCATTCGTTTGCAATAAGAGTTTGAATTTTCAGGTTTCACTCTGTTTTCTCCTATATTGATACATGAATTTGGAACTCAAATCAAGCACGGTTTGTGCTAGCCCCTTGTACTTGAGAAAATAAAGTAGTTCTAAGTTATATGTGTATGGTTTGTTTCCTCTTGAAGTAGCCCTTGGAGGGAGTGGTGAAACACACTTTCGTTTGAAACGGGTTGCCAAGCTTCCAAAAAGCTTCGAGTGTCCTGAAATCTCAGCATATGTTTTTTCACCCAATCTTGAAGATACTTGGTGATAATGAGCAGTAAACCAATCCCACTGGGTTCAGCAAATTTCGTTCTTGTAGGTTGAAGCATTCGTTGGCAGTAAGAGTTTGAATTTTCAGGTTTCACTCTGTTTTCTCCTATATTGATACATGAATTTGGAACTCTAACTCAAACACGGTTTGTGCTAGCCCCTTGAAACTTGACACAATAAAGTAGTTCTAAGTTCTATCTGTATGGTTTGTTTCCTCTTAAAGTTTCCCTAGGAGGGAGTGGTGAAACACACTTTCGTTTGGAAGAGGTTGCCAAGCTTCCAAAATACTACGAGTGTCCTGAAATCTCAGCATATGTTTTTTCACCCAATCTTGAAGATACTTGGTGGTAATGAGCAGTACACCAATCCCACTTGGCTCAGCAAATTTCGTTCTTTTAGGTGAAGTATTCGTTTGCAATATGAGTTTCAATTTTCAGGTTTCACTCTGTTTTCTCCTATATTGATACATGAATTTGGAACTCTAAATCAAGCACGGTTTGTGCTAGCCCCTTGAAACTTGACACAATAAAGTAGTTCTACGTTCTATCTGTACGGTTTGTTTCCTCTTGAAGTTGCCCTAGGAGGGGGTGGTGAAGCACACTTTCGTTTGAAAGGGGTTGCCAAGCTTCCAAAAAACTACGAGTGTCCTGAAATCTCAGCATATGTTTTTTCACCCAATCTTGAAGATACTTGGTGGTAATGAGCAGTACACCAATCCCACTTGGCTCAGCAAATTTCGTTCTTCTAGGTTGAAGCATTCGTTTGCAATAAGAGTTTGAATTCTCAGGTTTCACTCTGTTTTCTCATATATTGATACATGAATTTGGAACTCTAACTCAAACACGGTTTGTGCTAGCCCCTTGAAACTTGACACAGTAAAGTAGTTCTAAGTTCTATCTGTATGGCTTGTTTCCTCTTGAAGTTTCCCTTGGAGGGAGTGGTGAAACACACTTTCGTTTGGAAGAGGTTGCCAAGCTTCCAAAATACTACGAGTGTCCTGAAATCTCAGCATAAGTTTTTTCACCCAATCTTGAAGATACTTGGTGGTAATGAGCAGTACACCAATCCCACTTGGCTCAGCAAATTTCGTTCTTCTAGGTTGAAGTATTCGTTTCCAATAAGAGTTTGAATTTTCAGGTTTCACTCTGTTTTCTCCTATATTGATACATGAATTTGGAACTCTAAATCAAGCACGGTTTGTGCTAGCCCCTTGAAACTTGACACAATAAAGTAGTTCTAAGTTCTATGTGAATGGTTTGTTTCCTCTTGAAGTAGCCCTAGGAGGGAGTGGTGAAACACACTTTCGTTTGAAACGTGTTGCCAAGCTTCCAAAAAACTACGAGTGTCCTTAAATCTCAGCATATGTTTTTTCACCCAATCTTGAAGATACTTGGTGATAATGAGCAGTACACCAATCCCACTGGGTTCAGCAAATTTCATTCTTCTAGGTTGAAGCATTCGTTGGCAGTAAGAGTGAATTTTCAGGTTTCACTCTGTTTTCTCCTATATTGATAGATGAATTTGGAACTCTAAATCAAGCACGGTTTGTGCTAGCCCCTTGAACCTGAGAAAATAAACTAGTTCTAAGTTCTATGTGTATGGTTTGTGTCCTCTTGAAGTTTCCCTAGGAGGGAGTGGTGAAACACACTTTCGTTTGGAAGAGGTTGCCAAGCTTCCAAAATACAACGAGTGTCCTGAAATCTCAGCATATGTTTTTTCACCCAATCTTGAAGATACTTGGTGGTAATGAGCAGTACACCAATCCCACTTGGCTCAGCAAATTTCGTTGTTCTACGTTGAAGCATTCGTTTGCAATAAGAGTTTGAATTTTCAGGTTTCACTCTGTTTTCTCCTATATTGATACATGAATTTTAACTCTAAATCAAGAACGGTTTGTGCTAGAACCCTTGAAACTTGACACAATAAAGTAGTTCTAAGTTCTATCTGTACGGTTTGTTTCCTCTTGAAGTTGCCCTTGGAGGGAGTGGTGAAACACACTTTCGTTTGGAAGAGGTTACCAAGCTTCCAAAAAACTACGAGTGTCCTGAAATCTCAGCATATGCTTTTTCACCCAATCTTGAAGATACTTGGTGGTAATGAGCAGTACACCAATCCCACTTGGCTAAGAAAATATCGTTCTTCTAGGTTGAAGCATTCGTTTTCAATAAAAGTTTGAAATTTCGGGTTCCACGCTGTTTTCTCCTATATTTATACATGAATTTGGAACTCTAACTCAAACACGGTTTGTGCTAGCCCCTTGAAACTTGACACAATAAAGTAGTTCTAAGTTCTATCTGTATGGTTTGTTTCCTCTTGAAGTTTCCCTAGGAGGGAGTGGTGAAACACACTTTCGTTTGGAAGAGGTTGCCAAGCTTCCAAAATACTACGAGTGTCCTGAAATCTCAGCATATGCTTTTTCACCCAATCTTGAAGATACTTGGTGGTAATGAGCAGTACACCAATCCCACTTGGCTCAACAAATTTCGTTCTTCTAGGTTGAAGCATTCGTTTGCAATAAGAGTTTGAATTTTCAGGTTTCACTCTGTTTTCTCCTATATTGATACATGAATTTGGAACTCTAAATCAAGCACGGTTTGTGCTAGCCCCTTGAAACTTGACACAATAAAGTAGTTCTAAGTTATATGTGTATGGTTTGTTTCCTCTTGAAGTAGCCCTAGGAGGGAGTGGTGAAACACACTTCAGTTAGAAACGGGTTGCCAAGCTTCCAAAATACTACGAGTGTCCTGAAATTTCAGCATATGTTTTTTCACCCAAACTTGAAGATACTTGGTGGTAATGAACAGTACACCAATCCCACTGGGCTAAGCAAATTTCGTTCTTCTAGGTTGAAGCATTCGTTTGCAATAAGAGTTTGAATTTTCAGGTTTCACTCTGTTTTCTCCTATATTGATACATGAATTTGGAACTCTAAATCAAGCACGGTTTGTGCTAGCCCCTTGAAACTTGACACAATAAAATAGTTCTACGTTATATGTGAATGGTTTGTTTCCTCTTGAAGTAGCCCTAGAAGGGAGTGGTGAAACACACTTTCGTTTAAAACGGGTTGCCAAGTTTCCAAAAAACTACGAGTGTCCTGAAATCTCAGCATATGTTTTTTCACCCAATCTTGAAGATACTTCGGGGTAATGAGCAGTACACCAAGCCCACTTGACTCAGCAAATTTCGTTCTTCTAGGTTGAAGCATTCATTTGCAATAAGAATTCGAGTTTTCAGGTTTCACTCTGTTTTGTCCTATATTGATACATGAATTCGGATCTCTCAATCAAGAACGGTTTGTGCTAGCCCTTTGAAACGTGACACAATAAAGTATTTCTAAGTTCTATCTGTACGGTTTGTTTCCTCTTGAAGTTGCCCTAGGAGGGAGTTGTGAAGCACACTTTCCTTTGAAAGGGGTTGCCAAGCTTCCAAAAAACTACGAGTGTCCTGAAATCTCAGCGTATGTTTTTTCACCCGATCATGAAGATACTTGGTGGTAATGAGCAGTACACCAATCCCACTTGGCTAAGCAAATTTCGTTCTTCTAGGTTGAAGCATTCGTTTTCAATAAAAGTTTGAAATTTCGGGTTTCACGATGTTTTCTCCTATATTTATACATGAATTTGGAACTCTAACTCAAACACGGTTTGTGCTAGCCCCTTGAAACTTGACACAATAAAGTAGTTCTAAGTTCTATCTGTATGGTTTGTTTCCTCTTGAAGTTTCCCTAGGAGGGAGTGGTGAAACACACTTTCGTTTGAAAGGGGTTGCCAAGCTTCCAAAATACTACGAGTGTCCTGAAATCTCAGCATATGTTTTTTTCACCCAATCTTGAAGATACTTGGTGGTAATGAGCAGTACACCAATCCCACTTGGCTCAGCAAATTTCGTTCTTCTAGGTTGAAGCATTCGTTTGCAATAAGAGTTTGAATTTTCAGGTTTCACTCTGTTTTCTCCTATATTGATACATGAATTTGGAACTCTAAATCAAGAACGGTTTGTGCTAGCCCCTTGAAACTTGACACAATAAAGTAGTTCTAAGTTCTATCTGTACGGTTTTTTTCCTCTTGAAGTTGCCCTAGGAGGGAGTGGTGAAGCACACTTTCGTTTGAAAGGGGTTGCCAAGCTTCCAAAAAACTACGAGTGTCCTGAAATCTCAGCATATGTTTTTTCACCCAATCTTGAAGATACTTGGTGGTAATGAGCAGTAAACCAATCCCACTGGGTTCAGCAAATTTCGTTCTTCTAGGTTGAAGCATTCGTTGGCAGTAAGAGTTTGAATTTTCAGGTTTCACTCTGTTTTCTCCTATATTGATACATGAATTTGGAACTCTAACTCAAGCACGGTTTGTGCTAGCCCCTTGAAACTTGACACAATAAAGTAGTTCTAAGTTCTATCTGTATGGTTTGTTTCCTCTTGAAGTTTCCCTAGGAGGGAGTGGTGAAACACACTTTCGTTTGGAAGAGGTTGCCAAGCTTCCAAAATACTACGAGTGTCCTGAAATCTCAGCATATGTTTTTTCACCCAATCTTGAAGATACTTGGTGGTAATGAGCAGTACACCAATCCCACTTGGCTCAGCAAATTTCGTTCTTCTAGGTGAAGTATTCGTTTGCAATATGAGTTTGAATTTTCAGGTTTCACTCTGTTTTCTCCTATATTGATACATGAATTTGGAACTCTAAATCAAGCACGGTTTGTGCTAGCCCCTTGAAACTTGACACAATAAAGTAGTTCTAAGTTCTATCTGTATGGTTTGTTTCCTCTTGAAGTTGCCCTAGGAGGGGGTGGTGAAGCACACTTTCGTTTGAAAGGGGTTGCCAAGCTTCCAAAAAACTACGAGTGTCCTGAAATCTCAGCATATGTTTTTTCACCCAATCTTGAAGATACTTGGTGGTAATGAGCAGTACACCAATCTCACTTGGCTCAGCAAATTTCGTTCTTCTAGGTTGAAGCATTCGTTTGCAATAAGAGTTTGAATTCTCAGGTTTCACTCTGTTTTCTCCTATATTGATACATGAATTTGGAACTCTAACTCAAACACGGTTTGTGCTAGCCCCTTGAAACTTGACACAATAAAGTAGTTCTAAGTTCTATCTGTATGGCTTGTTTCCTCTTGAAGTTTCCCTTGGAGGGAGTGGTGAAACACACTTTCGTTTGGAAGAGGTTGCCAAGCTTCCAAAATACTACGAGTGTCCTGAAATCTCAGCATAAGTTTTTTCACCCAATCTTGAAGATACTTGGTGGTAATGAGCAGTACACCAATCCCACTTGGCTCAGCAAATTTCGTTCTTCTAGGTTGAAGTATTCGTTTGCAATAAGAGCTTGAATTTTCAGGTTTCACTCTGTTTTCTCCTACATTGATACATGAATTTGGAACTCTAAATCAAGCACGGTTTGTGCTAGCCCCTTGAAACTTGACACAATAAAGTAGTTCTAAGTTCTATGTGAATGGTTTGTTTCCTCTTGAAGTAGCCCTAGGAGGGAGTGGTGAAACACACTTTCGTTTGGAAGAGGTTGCCAAGCTTCCAAAATACTACGAGTGTCCTGAAATCTCAGCATATGTTTTTTCACCCAATCTTGAAGATACTTGGTGGTAATGAGCAGTACACCAATCCCACTTGGCTCAGCAAATTTCGTTGTTCTAGGTTGAAGCATTCGTTTGCAATAAGAGTTTGAATTTTCAGGTTTCACTCTGTTTTCTCCTATATTGATACATGAATTTTAACTCTAAATCAAGAACGGTTTGTGCTAGAACCCTTGAAACTTGACACAATAAAGTAGTTCTAAGTTCTATCTGTATGGTTTGTTTCCTCTTGAAGTTGCCCTTGGAGGGAGTGGTGAAACACACTTTCGTTTGGAAGAGGTTACCAAGCTTCCAAAAAACTACGAGTGTCCTGAAATCTCAGCATATGCTTTTTCACCCAATCTTGAAGATACTTGGTGGTAATGAGCAGAACACCAATCCCACTTGGCTAAGAAAATATCGTTCTTCTAGGTTGAAGCATTCGTTTTCAATAAAAGTTTGAAATTTCGGGTTTCACGCTGTTTTCTCCTATATTTATACATGAATTTGGAACTCTAACTCAAACACGGTTTGTGCTAGCCCCTTGAAACTTGACACAATAAAGTAGTTCTAAGTTCTATCTGTATGGTTTGTTTCCTTTTGAAGTTTCCCTAGGAGGGAGTGGTGAAACACACTTTAGTTAGAAACGGGTTGCCAAGCTTCCAAAATACTACGAGTGTCCTGAAATCTCAGCATATGTTTTTTCACCCAATCTTGAAGATACTTGGTGATAATGAGCAGTACACCAATTCCACTGGGTTCAGCAAATTTCATTCTTCTTGGTTGAAGCATTCGTTGGCAGTAAGAGTTTGAAATTTCAGTTTTCACTCTGATTTCTCCTATATTGATACATGAATTTGGAACTCTAAATCAAGAACGGTTTGTGCTAGCCCCTTGAAACTTGACACAATAAAGGAGTTCTAAGTTCTATCTGTACGGTTTGTTTCCTCTTGAAGTTGCCCTAGGAGGGAGTGGTGAAGCACACTTTCGTTTGAAAGGGGTTGCGAAGCTTCCAAAAAACTACGAGTGTCCTGAAATCTTAGCATATGTTTTTTCACCCAATCTTGAAGATACTTGGTGGTAATGAGCAGTACACAAAGCCCGGTGGCTCAGCAAATTTCGTTCTTCTAGGATGAAGCATTCGTTGGCAGTAAGAGTTTGAATTTTCAGGTTTCACTCTGTTTTCTTCTATATTGATAGATGAATTTGGAACTCCAAATGAAACACGGTTTGTGCTAGCCCCTTGAAACTTGACACAATAAAGTGGTTCTAAGTTCTATCTGTATGCTTTGTGTCCAATTGAAGTTTCCCTAGGAGGGAGTGGTGAAACACACTTTCGTTTAGAAGAGGTTGCCAAGCTTCCAAAATACAACGAGTGTCCTGAAATCTCAGCATATGTTTTTTCACCCAATCTTGAAGATACTTGGGGGTAATGAGCAGTACACCAATCCCACTTGACTCAGCAAATTTCGTTCTTCTAGGTTGAAGCATTCGTTTGCAATAAGAGTTTGAGTTTTCAGGTTTCACTCTGTTTTCTCCTATATTGATACATGAATTTGGAACTCTAACTCAAACACGGTTTGTGCTAGCCCCTTGAAACTTGACACAATTAAGTAGTTCTAAGTTCTATCTGTATGGTTTGTTTCCTCTTGAAGTTTCCTTCGGAGGGAGTGGTGAAACACACTTTCGTTTGGAAGAGGTTGCCAAGCTTCCAAAATACTACGCGTGTCCTGAAATCTCAGCATATGCTTTTTCACCCAATCTTGAAGATACTTGGTGGTAATGAGCAGTACACCAATCCCACTTGGCTCAGCAAATTTCGTTCTTCTAGGTTGAAGCATTCGTTTGCAATAAGAGTTTGAATTTTCAGTTTTCACTCTGTTTTCTCCTATATTGAAACATGAATTTGGAACTCTAAATCAAGCACGGTTTGTGCTAGCCCCTTGAAACTTGACACAATAAAGTAATTCTAAGTTCTATCTCTATGGTTTGTGTCCTATTTAAGTTTCCCTAGGAGGGAGTTGCGAAACACACTTTCGTTTGGAAGAGGTTGCCAAGCTTCCAAAATACTACAAGTGTCCTTCCAAAATACTACAGCATATGTTTTTTCACCCAATCTTGAAGATACTTGGTGGTAATGAGCAGTACACCAATCCCACTTGGCTAAGCAAACTTCGTTCTTCTAGGTTGAAGCATTCGTTTGCAATAAGAGTTTGAATTTTCAGGTTTCACTCTGTTTTCTCCTATATTGATACATGAATTTGGAACTCTAAATCAAGAACGGTTTGTGCTAGCCCCTTGAAACTTGACACAATAAAGTAGTTCTAAGTTCTATCTGTACGGTTTTTTTCCTCTTGAAGTTGCCCTAGTAGGGAGTGGTAAAGCACACTTTCGTTTGAAAGGGGTTGCCAAGCTTCCAAAAAACTACGAGTGTCCTGAAATCTCAGCATATGTTTTTTCACCCAATCTTGAAGATACTTGGTGGTAATGAGCAGTACACCAATCCCACTTGGCTAAGCAAATTTCGTTCTTCTAGGTTGAAGCATTCGTTTTCAAAAAAAGTTTGAAATTTCGGGTTTCACGTTGTTTTCTCCTTTATTTTTACATGAATTTGGAACTCTAACTCAAACACGGTTTGAGCTAGCCCCTTGAAACTTGACACAATAAAGTAGTTCTAAGTTCTATCTGTATGGTTTGTTTCCTCTTGAAGTTTCCCTAGGAGGGAGTGGTGAAACACACTTTCGTTTGGAAGAGGTTGCCAAGCTTCCAAAATACTACGAGTGTCCTGAAATCTCAGCATATGTTTTTTCACCCAATCTTGAAGATACTTGGTGGTAATGAGCAGTACACCAATCCCACTTGGCTCAGCAAATTTCGTTCTTCTAGGTTGAAGCATTCGTTTGCAATAAGAGTTTGAATTTTCAGGATTCACTCTGTTTTCTCCTATATTGATACATGAATTTGGAACTCTTAATCAAGCACGGTTTGTGCTAGCCCCTTGAAACTTGACACAATAAAGTAGTTCTAAGTTCTATGTGAATGGTTTGTTTCCTCTTGAAGTAGCCCTAGGAGGGAGTGGTGAAACAAACTTTCGTTTGAAACGGGTTGCCAAGCTTCCAAAAAACTACGAGTGTCCTGAAATGTCAGCATATGTTTTTTCACGCAATCTTGAAGATACTTGGTGATAATGAGCAGTACACCAATCCCACAGGGTTCAGCAAATTTTGTTCTTCTAGGTTGAAGCATTCGTTGGCAGTAAGAGTTTGAATTTTCGGGTTTCACTGTGTTTTCTCCTATATTGATAGATGAATTTGGAACTCCAAATCAAACACGGTTTGTGCTAGCCCCTTGAAACTTGACACAATAAAGTGGTTCTAAGTTCTATCTGTATGGTTTGTGTCCAATTGAAGTTTCACTAGGAGGGAGCGGTGAAACAACTTTGGTTTTGAAGAGATTGCCAAGCTTCCAAAATACTACGAGTGTCCTGAAATCTCAGCATATGTTTTTTCACCCAATCTTGAAGATACTTGGTGGTAATGAGCAGTACACCAAGCCCACGTGGCTCAGCAAACTTCGTTCTTCTAGGTTGAAGCATTCGTTTGCAATAAGAGTTTGAATTTTCAGGTTTCACTCTGTTTTCTCCTATATTGATACATGAATTTGGAACTCTAAATCAAGCACGGTTTGTACTAGCCCCTTGAAACTTGACACAATTAAGTAGTTCTAAGTTCTATCTGTATGGTTTGTTTCCTCTTGAAGTAGCCCTAGGAGGGAGTTGTGAAACACACTTTCGTTTGGAGGAGGTTGCCAAGCTTCCAAAATACTACGAGTGTCCTGAAATCTCAGCATAAGTATTTTCACCCAAACTTGAAGATACTTGGTGGTAATGAGCCGTACACCAATCCCACTTGGCTAAGCAAATTTCGTTCTTCTAGGTTGAAGCATACGTTTTCAATAAAAGTTTGAAATTTCGGGTTTCACGATGTTTTCTCCTATATTTATACATGAATATGGAACTCTAACTCAAACACGGTTTGTGCTAGCCCCTTGAAACTTGACACAATAAAGTAGTTCTAAGTTTTATCTGTATGGTTTGTTTCCTCTTGAAGTTTCCCTAGGAGGGAGTGGTGAAACACACTTCCGTTTGGAAGAGGTTGCCAAGCTTCCAAAATACTACGAGTGTCCTGAAATCTCAGCATATGTTTTTTCACCCAATCTTGAAGATACTTGGTGGTAATGAGCAGTACACCAATCCCACTTGGCTCAGCAAATTTCGTTGTTCTAGGTTGAAGCATTCGTTTGCAATAAGAGTTTGAATTTTCAGGTTTCACTCTGTTTTCTCCTATATTGATACATGAATTTGGAACTCTAAATCAAGCACGGTTTGTGCTAGCCCCTTGAACTTGAGAAAATAAAGTAGTTCTAAGTTCTATCTGTATGGTTTGTTTCCTCTTGAAGTAGCCCTAGGAGGGAGTGGTGAAACACACTTTCGTTTGGAAGAGGTTGCCAAGCTTCCAAAAACTACGAGTGTCCTGAAATCTCAGCATATGTTTTTTCACCCAATCTTGAAGATACTTGGTGGTAATGAGCAGTACACCAATCCCACTTGGCTCAGCAAATTTCGTTCTTCTAGGTTGAAGCATTCGTTTGCAATAAGAGTTTGAATTCTCAGGTCTCACTCTGTTTTCTCCTATATTGATACATGAATTTGGAACTCTAACTCAAACACGGTTTGTGCTAGCCCCTTGAAACTTGACACAATAAAGTAGTTCTAAGTTCTATCTGTATGGCTTGTTTCCTCCTGAAGTTTCCCTTGGAGGGAGTGGTGAAACACACTTTCGTTTGGAAGAGGTTGCCAAGCTTCCAAAATACTACAAGTGTCCTGAAATCTCAGCATAAGTTTTTTCACCCAATCTTGAAGATACTTGGTGGTAATGAGCAGTACACCAATCCCACTTGGCTCAGCAAATTTCGTTGTTCTAGGTTGAAGCATTCGTTTGCAATAAGAGTTTGAATTTTCAGGTTTCACTCTGTTTTCTCCTATATTGATACATGAATTTGGAACTCTAAATCAAGCACGGTTTGTGCTAGCCCCTTGAACTTGAGAAAATAAAGTAGTTCTAAGTTCTATCTGTATGGTTTGTTTCCTCTTGAAGTAGCCCTAGGAGGGAGTTGTGAAACACACTTTCGTTTGGAAGAGGTTGCCAAGCTTCCAAAATACTACGAGTGTCCTGAAATCTCAGCATAAGTTTTTTCACCCAAAGTTGAAGATACTTGGGGGTAATGAGCAGTACACCAATCCCACTTGACTCAGCAAATTTCGTTCTTCTAGGTTGAAGCATTCGTTTGCAATAAGAGTTTGAGTTTTCAGGTTTCACTCTGTTTTCTCCTATATTGATACATGAATTTGGAACTCTAAATCAAGCACGGTTTGTGCTAGCCCCTTGAAACTTGACACAATAAAGTAGTTCTAAGTTCTATGTGAATGGTTTGTTTCCTCTTGAAGTAGCCCTAGGAGGGAGTGGTGAAACACACTTTCGTTTGAAACGGGTTGCCAAGCTTCCAAAAAACTACGAGTGTCCTTAAATCTCAGCATATGTTTTTTCACCCAATCTTGAAGATACTTGGTGATAATGAGCAGTACACCAATCCCACTGGGTTCAGCAAATTTCATTCTTCTAGGTTGAAGCATTCGTTGGCAGTAAGAGTGAATTTTCAGGTTTCACTCTGTTTTCTCCTATATTGATAGATGAATTTGGAACTCTAAATCAAGCACGGTTTGTGCTAGCCCCTTGAACTTGAGAAAATAAAGTAGTTCTAAGTTCTATCTGTATGGTTTGTGTCCTCTTGAAGTTTCCCTAGGAGGGAGTGGTGAAACACACTTTCGTTTGAAAAGGGTTGCCAAGCTTCCAAAAAGCTACGAGTGTCCTGAAATCTCAGCATATGTTTTTTCACCCAATCTTGAAGATACTTGGTGATAATGAGCAGTACACCAATTCCACTGGGTTCAGCAAATTTCGTTCTTCTTAGTTGAAGCATTCGTTGGCAGTAAGAGTTTGAAATTTCAGGTTTCACTCTGTTTTCTCATCTATTGATACATTAATTTGGAACTCTAAATCAAGAACGGTTTGTGCTAGCCCCTTGAAAGTTAACACAATAAAGGAGTTCTAAGTTCTTCTGTACGGTTTGTTTCCTCTTGAAGTTGCCCTAGGAGGGAGTGGTGAAGCACACTTTCGTTTGAAAGGGGTTGCCAAGCTTCCAAAAAACTACGAGTGTCCTGAAATCTTAGCATATGTTTTTTCACCCAATCTTGAAGATACTTGGTGGTAATGAGCAGTACACAAAGCCCGGTGGCTCAGCAAATTTCGTTCTTCTAGGTTGAAGCATTCATTGGCAGTAAGAGTTTGAATTTTCAGGTTTCACTCTGTTTTCTTCTATATTGATAGATGAATTTGGAACTCCAAATCAAACACGGTTTGTGCTAGCCCCTTGAAACTTGACACAATAAAGTGGTTCTAAGTTCTATCTGTATGCTTTGTGTCCAATTGAAGTTTCCCTAGGAGGGAGTGGTGAAACACACTTTCGTTTAGAAGAGGTTGCCAAGCTTCCAAAATACAACGAGTGTCCTGAAATCTCAGCATATGTTTTTTCACCCAATCTTGAAGATACTTGGGGGTAATGAGCAGTACACCAATCCCACTTGACTCAGCAAATTTCGTTCTTCTAGGTTGAAGCATTCGTTTGCAATAAGAGTTTGAGTTTTCAGGTTTCACTCTGTTTTCTCCTATATTGATACATGAATTTGGAACTCTAAATCAAGAACGGTTTGTGCTAGCCCCTTGAAACTTGACACAATAAAGTAGTTCTAAGCTCTATCTGTACATTTTGTTTCCTCTTGAAGTAGCCCTAGGAGGGAGTGGTGAAGCACATTTTCGTTTGAAAGGGGTTGCCAAGCTTCCAAAAAACTACGAGTGTCCTGAAATCTCAGCATATGCTTTTTCACCCAATCTTGAAGATACTTGGTGGTAATGAGCAGTACACCAATCCCACTTGGCTAAACAAATTTCGTTCTTCTAGGTTGAAGCATTCATTTTCAATAAAAGTTTGAAATTTCGGGTTTCACGCTGTTTTCTCCTATATTTATACATGAATTTGGAACTCTAACTCAAACACGGTTTGTGCTAGCCCCTTGAAACTTGACACAATAAAGTAGTTCTAAGTTCTATCTGTATGGTTTGTTTCCTCTTGAAGTTTCCTTAGGAGGGAGTGGTGAAACACACTTTCGTTTGGAAGAGGTTGCCAAGCTTCCAAAATACTACGCGTGTCCTGAAATCTCAGCATATGCTTTTTCACCCAATCTTGAAGATACTTGGTGGTAATGAGCAGTACACCAATCCCACTTGGCTCAGCAAATTTCGTTCTTCTAGGTTGAAGCATTCGTTTGCAATAAGAGTTTGAATTTTCAGTTTTCACTCTGTTTTCTCCTATATTGATACATGAATTTGGAACTCTAAATCAAGCACGGTTTGTGCTAGCCCCTTGAAACTTGACACAATAAAGTAGTTCTAAGTTCTATCTCTATGGTTTGTGTCCTATTTAAGTTTCCCTAGGAGGGAGTTGCGAAACACACTTTCGTTTGGAAGAGGTTGCCAAGCTTCCAAAATACTACAAGTGTCCTTCCAAAATACTACAGCATATGTTTTTTCACCCAATCTTGAAGATCCTTGGGGGGTAATGAGCAGTACACCAATCTTACTTCACTCAGCAAATTTCGTTCTTCTAGGTTGAAGCATTCGTTTGCAATAAGAGTTAGAGTTTTCAGTTTTCACTCTGTTTTCTCCTATATTGATACAGAATTTGGAACTCTACATCAAGATCGGTTTGTGCTATCCCCTTGAAACTTGACACAATAAAGTAGTTCTAAGTTCTATCTGTACGGTTTGTATCCTCTTGAAGTTGCCCTAGGAGGGAGTGGTGAAGCACACTTTCGTTTGAAAGGGGTTGCCAAGCTTCCAAAAAACTACGAGTGTCCTTAAATCTCAGCATATGTTTTTTCACCCAATCTTGAAGATACTTGGTGATAATGAGCAGTACACCAATCCCACTGAATTCAGCAAATTTCATTCTTCTAGGTTGAAGCATTCGTTCGCAGTAAGAGTGAATTTTCAGGTTTCACTCTGTTTTCTCCTATATTGATAGATGAATTTGGAACTCTAAATCAAGCACGGTTTGTGCTAGCCCCTTGAACTTGAGAAAATAAAGTTGTTCTAAGTTCTATCTGTATGGTTTGTGTCCTCTTGAAGTTTCCCTAGGAGGGAGTGGTGAAACACACTTTCGTTTGGAAGAGGTTGCCAAGCTTCCAAAATACTACGAGTGTCCTGAAATCTCAGCATATGTTTTTTCACCCAATCTTGAAGATACTTGGTGGTAATGAGCAGTACACCAATCCCACTTGGCTCAGCAAATTTCGTTGTTCTAGGTTGAAGCATTCGTTTGCAATAAGAGTTTGAATTTTCAGGTTTCACTCTGTTTTCTCCTATATTGATACATGAATTTTAACTGTAAATCAAGAACGGTTTGTGCTAGCCCCTTGAAACTTGACACAATAAAGTAGTTCTAAGTTCTATCTGTACGGTTTGTTTCCTCTTGAAGTTGCCCTTGGAGGGAGTGGTGAAACACACTTTCGTTTGGAATAGGTTACCAAGCTTCCAAAAAACTACGAGTGTCCTGAAATCTCAGCATATGCTTTTTCACCCAATCTTAAAGATACTTGGTGGTAATGAGCAGTACACCAATCGCACTTGGCTAAGAAAATATCGTTCTTCTAGGTTGAAGCATTCGTTTTCAATAAAAGTTTGAAATTTCGGGTTTCACGGTGTTTTCTCCTATATTTATACATGAATTTGGAACTCTAACTCAAACACGGTTTGTGCTAGCCCCTTGAATCTTGACACAATAAAGTAGATCTAAGTTCTATCTGTATGGTTTGTTTCCTCTTGAAGTACCCTAGGAGGGAGTGGTGAAACACACTTTCGTTTGAAACGGGTTGCCAAGCTTCCAAATAGGTACGAGTGTCCTGAAATCTCAGCATATGTTTTTTCACCCAATCTTGAAGATACTTGGTGATAATGAGCAGTACACCAATTCCACTGGGTTCAGCAAATTTCGTTCTTCTTGGTTGAAGCATTCGTTGGCAGTAAGAGTTTGAAATTTCAGGTTTCACTCTGTTTTCTCCTATATTGATACATTAATTTGGAACTCTAAATCAAGAACGGGTTTGTGCTAGCCCCTTGAAAGTTGACACAATAAAGGAGTTCTAAGTTCTATCTGTACGGTTTGTTTCCTCTTGAAGTTGCCCTAGGAGGGAGTGGTGAAGCACACTTTCGTTTGAAAGGGGTTGCCAAGCTTCCAAAAAACTACGAGTGTCCTGAAATCTTAGCATATGTTTTTTCACCCAATCTTGAAGATACTTGGTGGTAATGAGCAGTACACAAAGCCCGGTGGCTCAGCAAATTTCGTTCTTCTAGGTTGAAGCATTCGTTGGCAGTAAGAGTTTGAATTTTCAGGTTTCACTCTGTTTTCTTCTATATTGATAGATGAATTTGGAACTCCAAATCAAACACGGTTTGTGCAGCCCCTTGAAACTTGACACAATAAAGTGGTTCTAAGTTCTATCTGTATGCTTTGTGTCCAATTGAAGTTTCCCTAGGAGGGAGTGGTGAAACACACTTTCGTTTAGAAGAGGTTGCCAAGCTTCCAAAATACAACGAGTGTCCTGAAATCTCAGCATATGTTTTTCCACCCAATCTTGAAGATACTTGGGGGTAATGAGCAGTACACCAATCCCACTTGACTCAGCAAATTTCGTTCTTCTAGGTTGAAGCATTCGTTTGCAATAAGAGTTTGAGTTTTCAGGTTTCACTCTGTTTTCTCCTATATTGATACATGAATTTGGAACTCTAAATCAAGAACGGTTTGTGCTAGTCCTTGAAACTTGACACAATAAAGTAGTTCTAAGCTCTATCTGTACAGTTTGTTTCCTCTTGAAGTAGCCCTAGGAGGTAGTGGTGAAGCACAGTTTCGTTTGAAAGGGGTTGCCAAGCTTCCAAAAAACTACGAGTGTCTTGAAATCTCAGCATATGCTTTTTCACCCAATCTTGAAGATACTTGGTGGTAATGAGCAGTACACCAATACCACTTGGCTAAGCAAATTTCGTTCTTCTAGGTTGAAGCATTCATTTTCAATAAAAGTTTGAAATTTCGGGTTTCACGCTGTTTTCTCCTATATTTATACATGAATTTGGAACTCTAACTCAAACACGGTTTGTGCTAGCCCCTTGAAACTTGACACAATAAAGTAGTTCTAAGTTCTATCTGTATGGTTTGTTTCCTCTTGAAGTTTCCTTAGGAGGGAGTGGTGAAACACACTTTCGTTTGGAAGAGGTTGCCAAGCTTCCAAAATACTACGCGTGTCCTGAAATCTCAGCATATGCTTTTTCACCCAATCTTGAAGATACTTGGTGGTAATGAGCAGTACACCAATCCCACTTGGCTCAGCAAATTTCGTTCTTCTAGGTTGAAGCATTCGTTGGCAATAAGAGTTTGAATTTTCAGTTTTCACTCTGTTTTCTCCTATATTGATACATGAATTTGGAACTCTAAATCAAGCACGGTTTGTGCTAGCCCCTTGAAACTTGACACAATAAAGTAGTTCTAAGTTCTATATCTATGGTTTGTTTCCTATTTAAGTTTCCCTAGGAGGGAGTTGCGAAACACACTTTCGTTTGGAAGAGGTTGCCAAGCTTCCAAAATACTACAAGTGTCCTTCCAAAATACTACAGCATATGTTTTTTCACCCAATCTTGAAGATCCTTGGGGGGTAATGAGCAGTACACCAATCTTACTTGACTCAGCAAATTTCGTTCTTCTAGGTTGAAGCATTCGTTTGCAATAAGAGTTAGAGTTTTCAGTTTTCACTCTGTTTTCTCCTATATTGATACATGAATTTGGAACTCTACATCAAGATCGGTTAGTGCTAGCCCCTTGAAACTTGACACAATAAAGTAGTTCTAAGTTCTATCTGTACGGTTTGTTTCCTCTTGAAGTTGCCCTAGGAGGGAGTGGTGAAGCACACTTTCCTTTGAAAGGGGTTGCCAAGCTTCCAAAAAACTACGAGTGTCCTGAAATCTCAGCATATGTTTTTTCACCCAATCTTGAAGATACTTGCTGGTAATGAGCAGTACACCAATCCCACTTGGCTAAGCAAATTTCGTTCTTCTAGGTTCAAGCATTCGTTTTCAATAAAAGTTTGAAATTTCGGGTTTTACGCTGTTTTCTCCTATATTTATACATTAATTTGGAACTCTAACTCAAACACGGTTTGTGCTAGCCCCCTGAAACTTGACACAATAAAGTAGTTCTAAGTTCTGTGTGTATGGTTTGTTTCCTCTTGAAGTAGCCCTAGGAGGGAGTGGTGAAACACACTTTCGTTTGAAACGGGTTGCCAAGTTTCCAAAAAACTACTAGTGTCCTGAAATCTCAGCATATGTTTTTTCACCCAATCTTGAAGATACTTGGTGATAATGAGCAGTACACCAATCCCACTGGGTTCAGCAAATTTCGTTCTTCTAGGTTGAAGCATTCGTTGGCAGTAAGAGTTTGAATTTTCAGGTTTCACTCTGTTTTCTCCTATATTGATAGATGAATTTGGAACTCCAAATCAAACACGGTTTGTGCTAGCCCCTTGAAACTTGACACAATAAAGTAGTTCTAAGTTCTATCTGTATGGTTTGTGTCCTATTGAAGTTTCCCTAGGAGGGAGTTGCGAAACACACTTTCGTTTGGAAGAGGTTGCCAAGCTTCCAAAATACTACGAGTGTCCTGAAATCTCAGCATATGTTTTTTCACCCAATCTTGAAGATACTTGGTGATAATGAGCAGTACACCAATCCCACTGGGTTCAGCAAATTTCGTTCTTCTAGGTTGAAGCATTCGTTGGCAGTAAGAGTTTGAATTTTCAGGTTTCACTCTGTTTTCTCCTATATTGATACATGAATTTGGAACTCTAAATCAAGAACGGTTTGTGTTAGCCCCTTGAAACTTGACACAATAAAGTAGTTCTAAGTTCTATCTGTATGGTTTGTTTCCTCTTGAAGTTGCCCTAGGAGGGAGTGGTGAAGCACACTTTCGTTTGAAAGGGGTTGCCAAGCTTCCCAAAAACTACGAGTGTCCTGAAATCTCAGCATATGTTTTTTCACCCAATCTTGAAGATACTTGGAGGTAATGAGCAGTACACCAATCCCACTTGACTCAGCAAATTTCGTTCTTCTAAGTTGAAGCATTCGTTTGCTATAATACTTTAAATTTCGGGTTTCACGCTGTTTTCTCCTATATTTATGCATGAATTTGGAACTCTAACTCAAACACGGTTTGTGCTACCCCCTTGAAACTTGACCACACAATAAAGTAGTTCTAAGTTCTATCTGTATGGTTTGTTTCCTCTTGAAGTTTCCCTAGGAGGGAGTGGTGAAACACACTTTCCTTTGGAAGAGGTTGCCAAGCTTCCAAAATACTACGAGTGTCCTGAAATCTCAGCATATGCTTTTTCTCCCAATCTTGAAGATACTTGGTGGTAATGAGCAGTACACCAATCCCACTTGGCTCAGCAAATTTCGTTCTTCTAGGTTGAAGCATTCGTTTGCAATAAGAGTTTGAATTTTCAGGTTTCACTCTGTTTTCTCCTATATTGATACATGAATTTGGAACTCTAAATCAAGCATGGTTTGTGCTAGCCCCTTGAAACTTGACACAATAAAGTAGTTCTAAGTTCTATGTGTATAGTTTGTTTCCTCTTGAAGTAGCCCTAGGAGGGAGTGGTGAAACACACTTTCGTTTGAAACGGGTTGCCAAGCTTCCAAAAAGCTACGAGTGTCCGGAAATCTCAGCATATGTTTTTTCACCCAATCTTGAAGATACTTTGGGGTAATGAGCAGTACACCAATCCCACTTGACTCAGCAAATTTCGTTCTTCTAGGTTGAAGAATTCGTTTACAATAAGAGTTTGAATTTTCAGGTTTCACTCTGTTTTCTCCTATATTGATACATGAATTTGGAACTCTAAATCAAGATCGGTTTGGGCTAGTCCCTTGAAACTTGACACAATAAAGTAGTTCTAAGTTCTATCTGTACGGTTTTTTTCCTCGTGAATTTGCCCTAGGAGGGAGTGGTGAAGCACACTTTCCTTTGAAAGGGGTTGCCAAGCTTCCAAAAAACTACGATTGTCCTGAAATCTCAGCATGTGTTTTTTCACCGAATCTTGAAGATACTTGGTGGTTTTGAGCACTACACCAATCCCACTTGGCTAAGCAAATTTCGTTCTTCTAGGTTGAAGCATTCGTTTTCAATAAAAGTTTGAAATTTCGGGTTTCACGCTGTTTTCTCCTATATTTATACATGAATTTGGAAATCTAACTCAAACACGGTTTGTGCTAGCCCCTTGAAACTTGACACAATAAAGTAGTTCTAAGTTCTATCTGTATTGTTTCTTTCCTCTTGAAGTTTCCCTAGGAGGGAGTGGTGAAACACACTTTTATTTGGAAGAGGTAGCCAAGCTTCCAAAATACTACGAGTTTCCTGAAATCTCAGCATATGTTTTTTCACCCAATCTTGAAGATACTTGGTGATAATGAGCAGTACACCAATCCCACTGGGTTCAGCAAATTTCGTTCTTCTAGGTTGAAGCATTCGTTGGCAGTAAGAGTTTGAATTTTCAGGTTTCACTCTGTTTTCTCCTATATTGATACATGAATTTGGAACTCTAAATCAAGAACGGTTTGTGTTAGCCCCTTGAAACTAGACACAATAAAGTAGTTCTAAGTTCTATGTGTATAGTTTGTTTCCTCTTGAAGTAGCCTTAGGAGGGTGTGGTGAAACACACTTTCGTTTGAAACGGGTTGCCAAGCTTCCAAAAAGCTACGAGTGTCCTGAAATCTCAGCATATGTTTTTTCACCCAATCTTGAAGATACTTGGTGATAATGTGCAGTACACCAATCCCACTGGGTTCAGCAAATTTCGTTCTTCTAGGTTGAAGCATTCGTTGGCAGTAAGAGTTTCAATTTTCAGGTTTCACTCTGTTTTCTCCTATATTGATAGATGAATTTGGAACTCCAAATCAAACACGGTTTGTGCCAGCACCTTGAAACTTGACACAATAAAGTAGTTCTAAGTTCTATCTGTATGGTTTCTGTCCAATTGAAGTTTCCCTAGGAGGGAGTGGTGAAACACACTTTCGTTTGGAAGAGGTTGCCAGGCTTCCAAAATACTAGGAGTGTCCTGAAATCTCAGCATATGTTTTTTCACCCAATCTTGAAGATACTTGGTGGTAATGAGCAGTACACCAAGCCCACATGGCTCAGCAAATTTCGTTCTTCTAGGTTGAAGCATTCGTTTGCAAGAACAGTTTGAATTTTCAGGTTTCACTCTGTTTTCTCCTATATTGATACATGAATTTGGAACTCTAAATCAAGCACGGTTTGGGCTAGCCCCTTGAAACTTGACACAATAAAGTAGTTCTAAGTTCTATCTGTATGGTTTGTTTCCTCTTGAAGTAGCCCTAGGAGGTAGTTGTGAAACACACTTTCGTTTGGAAGAGGTTGCCAAGCTTCCAAAATACTACGAGTGTCCTGAAATCTCAGCATATGTTTTTTCACCCCATCTTGAAGATACTTGGGGTAAATGAGGAGGACACCAATCCCACTTGACTCAGCAAATTTCGTTCTTCTAGGTTGAAGCATTCCTTTGCAATAAGAGTTTGAGTTTTCAGGTTTCACTCTGTTTGGTCCTATATTGATACATGAATTTGGAACTCTAACTCAAACACGGTTTGTGCTAGCCCTTTGAAACTTGACACAATAAAGTAGTTCTGAGTTCTATCTGTACGGTTTGTTATCTATTGAAGTTGCCCTAGGAGGGAGTGGTGAAGCACACTTTCCTTTGAAAGGGGTTGCCAAGCTTCCAAAAATACTACGAGTGTCCTGAAATCTCAGCATATGTTTTTTCACCCGATCATGAAGATACTTGGTGGTAATGAGCAGTACACCAATCCCACTTGGCTAAGCAAATTCCTTATTCTAGGTTGAAGCATTCGTTTTCAATAAAGTTTGAAATTTCGGGTTTCACGCTGTTTTCTCCTATATTTATACATGAATTTTGAACTCTAACTCAACACGGTTTGTGCTAGCCCCTTGAAAGTTGACACAATAAAGTAGTTCTAAGTTCTATCTGTATGGTTTGTTTCCTCTTGAAGTTTCCCTAGGAGGGAGAGGTGAAACACACTTTCTTTGAAAGGGGTTGCCAGCTTCCAAAATACTACGAGTGTCCTGAAATCTCAGCATATGTTTTTGACCCAATCTGTGAAGATACTTGGTGGTAATGAGCAGTACACCAATCCCACTTGACTCAGCAAATTTCATTCTTCTAGGTTGAAGCATTCGTTTGCAATAAGAGTTTGAATTTTCAGGTTTCACTCTGTTTTCTCCTATATTGATACATGAATTTGGAACTCTAAATCAAGCACGGTTTGTGCTAGCCCCTTGAAACTTGACACAATAAAGTAGTTCTAAGTTATATGTGAATGGTTTGTTTCCTCTTGAAGTAGCCCTAGGGAGGGAGTGGTGAAACACACTTTCGTTTGAAACGGGTTGCCAAGCTTCCAAAAAACTACGAGTGTCCTGAAATCTCAGCATATGTTTTTTCACCGAATCTTGAAGATACTTCGGGGTAATGAGCAGTACACCAATCCCACTTGACTCAGCAAGTTTCGTTCTTCTAGGTTGAAGCATTCATTTGCAATAAGAGTTCGAGTTTTCAGGTTTCACTCTGTTTTCTCCTATATTGATACATGAATTTGGAACTCTCAATCAAGAACGGTTTGTGCTAGCCCTTTGAAACTTGACACAATAAAGTAGTTCTAAGTTCTATCTGTAGGGTTTGTTTCCTCTTGAAGTTGCCCTAGGATGGAGTGGTGAAGCACACTTTCCTTTGAAAGGGGTTGCCAAGCTTCCAAAAAACTACGAGTGTCCTGAAATCTCAGCATATGTTTTTTCACACCCGATCATGAAGATACTTGGTGGTAATGAGCAGTACACCAATCCCACTTGGCTAAGCAAATTTCGTTCTTCTAGGTTGAAGCATTCGTTTGCAATAAGAGTTTGAATTTTCAGGTTTCACTCTGTTTTCTCCTATATTGATACATGAATTTGGAACTCTAAATCAAGCACGGTTTGTGCTAGCCCCTTGAAATTTGACACAATAAAGTAGTTCTAAGTTCTATGTGCATGGTTTGGTTCCTCTTGAAGTAGCCCTAGGAGGGAGTGGGGAAACACACTTTCGTTTTAAACGGGTTGCCAAGCTTGCAAAAAACTACGAGTGTCCTGAAATCTCAGCATATGTTTTTTTCACCCAATCTTGAAGATACTTGGTGATAATGAGCAGTACACCAATCCCACTTGGCTCAGCAAATTTCGTTCTTCTAGGTTGAAGCATTCGTTTGCAATAAGAGTTTGAATTTTCAGGTTTCACTCTGTTTCTCCTATATTGATACATGAATTTGGAACTCTAAATCAAGAACGGTTTGTGCTAGCCCCTTGAAACTTGACACAATAAAGTAGTTCTAAGTTCTATCTGTACGGTTTTTTTCCTCTTCATGTTGCCCTAGGAGGGAGTGGTGAAGCACACTTTCGTTTGAAAGGGGTTGCCAAGCTTCCAAAAAACTACGAGTGTCCTGAAATCTCAGCATATGTTTTTTCACCCAATCTTGAAGATACTTGGTGGTAATGAGCAGTACACCAATCCCACTTGGCTCAGCAAATTTCGTTCTTCTAGGTTGAAGCATTCGTTTGCAATAAGAGTTTGAATTTTCAGGATTCACTCGGTTTTCTCCTATATTGATACATGAATTTGGAACTCTAAATCAAGCACGGTTTGTGCTAGCCCCTTGAGACTTGACACAATAAAGTAGTTCTAAGTTCTATGTGAATGGTTTGTTTTCTCTTGAAGTAGCCCTAGGAGGGAGTGGTGAAACACACTTTCATTTGAAACGGGTTGCCAAGCTTCCAAAAAACTACGAGTGTCCTTAAATCTCAGCATATGTTTTTTCACGCAATGTTGAAGATACTTGGTGATAATGAGCAGTACACCAATCCCACTGGGTTCAGCAAATTTCGTTCTTCTAGGTTGAAGCATTCATTTTCAATAAAAGTTTGAAATTTCGGGTTTCACGCTGTTTTCTCCTATATTGATAGATGAATTTGGAACTCCAAATCAAACACGGTTTGTGCTAGCCCCTTGAAACTTGACACAATAAAGTGGTTCTAAGTTCTATCTGTATGGTTTGTGTCCAATTGAAGTATCCCTAGGAGGGAGTGGTGAAACACACTTTCGTTTTGAAGAGATTGCCAAGCTTCCAAAATACTACGAGTGTCCTGAAATCTCAGCATATGTTTTTTCACCCAATCTTGAAGATACTTGGTGGTAATGAGCAGTACACCAAGCCCACGTGGCTCAGCAAATTTCGTTCTTCTAGGTTGAAGCATTCGTTTGCAATAAGAGTTTGAATTTTCAGGTTTCACTCTGTTTTCTCCTATATTGATACATGAATTTGGAACTCTAAATCAAGCACGGTTTGTGCTAGCCCCTTGAAAACTTGACACAATTAAGTAGTTCTAAGTTCTATCTGTATGTTTTGTTTCCTCTTGAAGTAGCCCTAGGAGGGAGTTGTGAAACACACTTTCGTTGGGAAGAGGTTGCCAAGCTTCCAAAATACTACGAGTGTCCTGAAATCTCAGCATAAGTTTTTTCACCCAAACTTGAAGATACTTGGTGGTAATGAGCCGTACACCAATCCCACTTGGCTAAGCAAATTTCGTTCTTCTAGGTTGAAGCATACGTTTTCAATAAAAGTTTGAAATTTCGGGTTTCACGATGTTTTCTCCTATATTTATACATGAATATGGAACTCCAAATCAAACACGGTTTGTGCTAGCCCCTTGAAACTTGACACAATAAAGTAGTTCTGAGTTTTATCTGTATGGTTTGTTTCCTCTTGAAGTTTCCCTAGAAGGGAGTGGTGAAACACACTTCCGTTTGGAAGAGGTTGCCAAGCTTCCAAAATACTACGAGTGTCCTGAAATCTCAGCATATGCTTTTTCACCCAATCTTGAAGATACTTGGTGGTAATGAGCAGTACACCAATCCCACTTGGTTCAGCAAATTTCGTTGTTCTAGGTTGAAGCATTCGTTTGCAATAAGAGTTTGAATTTTCAGGTTTCACTCTGTTTTCTCCTATATTGATACATGAATTTTGGAACTCTAAATCAAGCACGGTTTGTGCTAGCCCCTTGAACTTGAGAAAATAAAGTAGTTCTAAGTTATATGTGTATGGTTTGTTTCCTCTTGAAGTAGCCCTAGGAGGGAGAGGTGAAACACACTTTCGTTTGAAACGGGTTGCCAAGCTTCCAAAAACTCGAGTGTCCTGAAATCTCAGCATATGTTTTTTCACCCAATCTTGAAGATACTTGGTGATAATGAGCAGTAAACCAATCCCACTGGGTTCAGCAAATTTCGTTCTTCAGGGTTGAAGCATTCTTTGGCAGTAAGAGTTTGAATTTTCAGGTTTCACTCTGTTTTCTCCTATATTGATACATGAATTTGGAACTCTAAATCAAGAACGGTTTGTGCTAGCCCCTTGAAACTTGACACAATAAAGTAGTTCTAAGTTCTATCTGTACGGGTTTGTTTCCTCTTGAAGTTGCCCTAGGAGGGGGTGGTGAAGCACACTTTAGTTTGAAAGGGGTTTCCAAGCTTCCAAAAAACTACGAGTGTCCTGAAATCTCAGCATATATTTTTCACCCAATCTTGAAGATACTTGGTGGTAATGAGCAGTACACCATTCCCACTTGGCTCAGCAAATTTCGTTCTTCTACGTTGAAGCATTCGTTTGCAATAAGAGTTTGAATTCTCAGGTTTCACTCTGTTTTCTCCTATATTGATACATGAATTTGAACTCTAACTCAAACACGGTTTGTGCTAGCCCCTTGAAACTTGACAAAATAAAGTAGTTCTAAGTTCTATCTGTATGGCTTGTTTCCTCTTGAAGTTTCCCTTGGAGGGAGTGGTGAAACACACTTTCGTTTGGAAGAGGTTGCCAAGCTTCCAAAATACTACGAGTGTCCTGAAATCTCAGCATAAGTTTTTTTCACCCAATCTTGAAGATACTTGGTGGTAATGAGCAGTACACCAATCCCACTTGGCTCAGCAAATTTCGTTGTTCTAGGTTGAAGTATTCGTTTGCAATAAGAGTTTGAATTTTCAGGTTTCACTCTGTTTTCTCCTATATTGATACATGAATTTGGAACTCTAAATCAAGTACGGTTTGTGCTAGCCCCTTGAAACTGGACACAATAAAGTAGTTCTAAGTTCTATGTGAATGGTTTGTTTCCTCTTGAAGTAGCCCTAGGAGGGAGTGGTGAAACACACTTTCGTTTGAAACGGGTTGCCAAGCTTCCAAAAAACTACGAGTGTCCTGAAATCTCAGCATATGTTTTTTCACCCAATCTTGAAGATACGTGGTGGTAATGAGCAGTACACCAATCCCATTTGGCTAAGCAAATTTCGTTCTTCTAGGATGAAGCATTCGTTTTCAATAAAAGTTTGAAATTTCGGGTTTCACGGTGTTTTCTCCTATATTTATACATGAATTTGGAACTCTAACTCAACACGGTTTGTGCTAGCCCTTGAATCTTGACACAATAAAGTAGTTCTAAGTTCTATCTGTATGGTTTGTTTCCTCTTGAAGTTTCCCTAGGAGGGAGTGGTGAAACACACTTTCGTTTGGAAGAGGTTGCCAAGCTTCCAAAATACTACGAGTGTCCTGAAATCTCAGCATATGCTTTTTCACCCAATCTTGAAGATACTTGGTGGTAATGAGCAGTACACCAATCCCACTTGGCTCAGCAAATTTCGTTCTTCTAGGTTGAAGCATTCGTTTGCAATAAGAGTTTGAATTTTCAGGATTCACTCTGTTTTCTCCTATATTGATACATGAATTTTTAACTCTAAATCAAGCACGGGTTTGTGCTAGCCCCTTGAACCTTGACACAATATAAGTAGTTCTAAGTTCTAATGTGAATGGTTT
>NW_027517854.1:0-39113 GCF_048772815.1 Callospermophilus lateralis | reverse complement strand
CTAGCACAAACCATGTTTCATTTAGAGTTCCCAACACATCTATCTATATAGGAGAAAACAGAGTGAAACCTAAAAATTCAAACTCTTACTGGAAACGAACGCTTCAACCTAGAAGAGTGAAAATTGGGCAGCCAAGTGGACTTAGTGAACTGGTTATTACCACAGAGAATCATCAAGATTGGGTGAAAAAAGGTTTGCCGAGATTTCAGAAAACCCGTACCTTTGGACGCTTGGCACACCTTTCCAATGAAAATGTCTTTAGGCAGTCTCTGCTTAGGGCTGCTTCAAGAGGAAACAAACCTTAGAGACAGAACGTAGAACTACTTTATTTTGTCAATTTTCAAAGAGCTAGCACAAACCGTGTTTCATTTAGAGTTCCCAACACATCTATCTATATAGGAGAAAACAGAGTGAAAACTAAAAATTCAAATTCTTACTGGAAACGAACGCTTCAACCTAGAAGAGTGAAAATTGGGCAGCCAAGTGGAATTAGTGAACTGGTTATTACCACAGAGAATCATCAAGATTGGGTGAAAAAATGTTTGCCGAGATTTCAGAAAACCGGTACTTTTGGACGCTTGGCACACCTTTCCAATGAAAATGTCTTTAGGCAGTCTCTGCCTAGGGCTGCTTCAAGAGGAAACAAACAATAGAGACAGAACTTAGAACTACTTATTTTGTCAATTTTCAAAGTGCTAGCACAAACCGCGTTTCATTTAGAGTTCCCAACACATCTATCTATATGGGAGGAAACAGAGTGATACCTAAAAATTCAAACTGTTACTGTAAACGAACGCTTAAACCTAGAAGAGTGAAAAATGGGCAGCCAAGTGGACTTAGTGAACTGATCATTACCACAGAGAATCATCAAGATTGGGTGAAAAAATGTATGCCGAGATTTCAGAAAACCAGTACTTTTGGACACTTGGCACACCTTTCCAATGAAAATGTATTTAGGCAGTCTCTAGGTAGGGCTGCTTCAAGAAAAAACAAACCATAGAGACAGAACCTAAAACTACTTTATTTTGTCAATTTTCAAAGAGCTACCACAAACCGTGTTTCATTTAGAGTTCCAAACACATCTATCTATATAGGAGAAAACAGAGTGAAACCTAAAAATTCAAACTCTTACTGGAAACGAACGCTTCAACCTAGAAGAGTGAAAATTTTGCAGCCAAGTGGGCTTAGTGAACTGATCACTACCACAGAGAATCATCATGATTGGGTGAAAAAATGTTTGCCGAGATTTCAGAAAACCAGTACGTTTGGACCCTTGGCAAACCTTTCCAATGAAAGTGTATTTAGGCAGTCTCTCGGTAGGGCTACTTCAAGAGGAAACAAACCATAGAGACAGAACCTAAAACTACTTTATTTTGTCAAATTTCAAAGAGCTAGCACAAACCGTGTTTCATTTTGAGTTCCCAACACATCTATCTATATAGGAGAAAACAGAGTGAAACCTAAAAATTCAAACTCTTACTGGAAACGAACGCTTCAACCTAGAAGAGTGAAAATTGGGCAGCCATGTGGACTTAGTGAACTGATCATTACCACAGAGAATCATAAAGATTGGGTGAAAAAATGTTTGCCGAGATTTCAGAAAACTAGTACTTTTGAACGCTTGGAACACCTTTCCAATGAACGTGTATTTAGGCAGTCTTTAGGTAGGGCTGCTTCACGAGGAAACAAACCATAGAGACAGAACTTAGAACTACATTATTTTGTCAATTTTCAAAGAGCTAGCACAAACCGTGTTTCATTTATAGTTCCCAAAACATCTATCTATATAGGAGAAAACAGAGTGAAACCTAAAAATTCAAACTCTTACTGGAAACGAACGCATCAACCTAGAGTGTGAAAATTGGGCAGCCAAGTGGGCTTAGTGAACTGATCTTTACCACAAAGTCTCATCAAGATTGGGTGAAAAAAGGTTTGCCGAGATTTCAGAAAACCAGTACTTTTGGACGCTTGGCACACCTTTCCAATGAAAATGTCTTTAGGCAGTCTCTGCTTAGGGCTGCTTCAAGAGGAAACAAACCTTAGAGACAGAACTTAGAACTACTTTATTTTGTCAATTTTCAAAGAGCTAGCACAAACCGTGTTTCATTCAGAGTTCCCAACACATCTATCTATATGGGAGAAAACAGAGTGAAACCTAAAAATTCAAACTGTTACTGGAAACGAACGCTTCAACCTAGAAGAGTGAAAAATGGGCAGCCAAGTGGACTTAGTGAACTGATCATTACCACAGAGAATCATCAAGATTGGGTGAAAAAATGTTTGCCGAGATTTCAGAAAACCAGTACTTTTGGACACTTGGCACAGCTTTCCAATGAAAATGTTTTTAGGCAGTCTCTAGTTAGGGCTGCTTCAATAGGAAACAAACCATAGAGACAGAACTTAGAACTACTTTATTTTGTCAATTTTCAAAGAGCTAGCACAAACCGTGTTTCATTTAGAGTTCCCAACACATCTATCTATATAGGAGAAAACAGAGTGAAACCTAAAAATTCAAACTCTTATTGGAAACGAACGCTTCAACCTAGAGTGTGAAAATTGGGCAGCCAAGTGGACTTAGTGAACTGATCATTACCACAGAGAATCATCAAGATTGGGTGAAAAAATTTTTGCCGCGATTTCAGAAAACCAGTACTTTTGGACACTTGGCACACCTTTCCAATGAAAATGTTTTTAGGCAGTCTCTAGTTAGGGCTGCTTCAATAGGAAACAAACCATAGAGACGGAACTTAGAACTACTTTATTTTGTCAATTTTCAAAGAGCTAGCACAAACCGTGTTTCATTTAGAGTTCCCAACACATCTATCTATATAGGAGAAAACAGAGTGAAACCTAAAAATTCAAAACTCTTATTGGAAACGAACGCTTCAACCTAGAGTGTGAAAATTGGGCACCAAGTGGCTTAGTGAACTGATCATTACCACAATGTCTCATCAAGATTGGTTGAAAAAAGTTTTTGCCGAGATTTCAGAAAACCAGTACTTTGGACGCTTGGCACACCTTTCCAATGAAAATGTCTTTAGGCAGTCTCTGCTTAGGGCTGCTTCAAGAGGAAACAAACCTTAGAGACAGAATTTAGAACTACTTTATTTTGTCAGTTTTCAAAGAGCTAGCACAAACCGTGTTTCATTTAGCGTTCCCAACACATCTATCTATATAGGAGAAAACAGAGTAAAACCTAAAAATTCAAACTCTTACTGGAAACGAACGCTTCAACCTAGAAGAGTGAAAATTGGGCAGTCAAGTGGGCTTAGTGAACTGATCACTACCACAGAGAATCATCAAGATTGGGTGAAAAAATGTTTGCCGAGATTTCAGAAAACCAGTACTTTTGACGCTTGGCACACCTTTCCAATGAAAATGTCTTTAGGCAGTCTCTGGCTAGGGCTGCTTCAAGAGGAAACAAACCATAGATGACAGAACTTAGAACTACTTTTTTTTCAATTTTCAAAAAGCTAGCACCTACGGTGTTTCATTTAGAGTTCCCAACACATCTATCTATATAGGAGAAAACAGAGTGAAACCTAAAAATTCAAACACTTACTGGAAACGAACGCTGCAACCTAGAAGAGTGAAAATTGGGCAACCAGGTGGGCTTAGTGAACTGATCATTACCACAATGTCTCATCAAGATGGGTGAAAAAATGTTTGCCGAGATTTCTGGAAACCTGTACTTTTGGACGCTTGGCACACCTTTCCAATGAAAATGTCTTTAGGCAGTCTCTGCTTAGGCTGCTTCAAGAGGAAACAAACCTTAGAGGGAGAACTTAGAACTACTGTATTTTGTCAATTTTCAAGGTGCTAGCACAAACCGTGTTTCATTTAGAGTTCCCAACACATCTATCTATATAGGAGAAAACAGAGTAAAAGCTAAAAATTCAAACTCTTACTTCAAACAAACGCTTCAACCTAGAAGAGTGAAAATTGGGCAGTCAAGTGGACTTAGTCAACTGGTTATTACCACAGAGAATCATCAAGATTGGTGAAAAAATATTTGCCGAGATTTCAGAAAACCAGTACTTTTGGACGCTTGGCACACCTTTCCAATGAAAATGTCTTTAGGCAGTCTCTGCCTAGGGCTGCTTCAAGAGGAAACAAACCATAGAGACAGAACTTGGAACTACTTTTTTTTTCAATTTTCAAAAAGCTAGCACCTACCGTGTTTCATTTAGAGTTCCCAACACATCTATCTATATAGGAGAATACAGAGTGAAACCTAAAAATTCAAACTCTTACTGGAAACGAACGATTCAACCTAGAAGAGTGAAAATTGGGCAGCCAAGTGGACTTAGTGAACTGATCATTACCACAATGTCTCATCAAGATTGGGTGAAAAAATGTTTGCCGAGATTTCAGAAAACCAGTACTTTTGGACACTTGGCACACCTTTCCAATGAAAATGTATTTTAGGCAGTCTCTAGTTAGGGCTGCTTCAAGAAAAAACAAACCATAGAGACAGAACCTTAAAACTACTTTATTTTGTGAATTTTCAAAGAGCTAGCACAAACCGTGTTTCATATAGAGTTCCAAACACATCTATCTATATAGGAGAAAACAGAGTGAAACCTAAAAATTCAAACTCTTACTGGAAACGAACGCTTCAACCTAGAAGAGTGAAAATTGGGCAGCCAAGTGGGCTTAGTGAACTGATCACTACCACAGAGAATCATCCAGATTGGGCGAAGAAATGTTTGCCGAGACTTCAGAAAACCAGTACTTTTGGACGCTTGGCACACCTTTCCAATGAAAATGTCTTTAGTCAGTCTCTGCTTAAGGCTGCTTCAAGAGGAAACAAACCTTAAAGACAGAACCTAAAACTACTTTATTTTGTCAATTTTCAAACAGCTAGCACAAACCATGTTTCATTTAGAGTTCCCAACACATCTATCTATATAGGAGAAAACAGAGTGAAACCTAAAAATTCAAACTCTTACTGGAAACGAACGCTTCAACCTAGAAGAGTGAAAATTGGGCAGCCAAGTGGAATTAGTGAACTGGTTATTACCACAGAGAATCATCAAGATTGGGTGAAAAAAGGTTTGCCGAGATTTCAGAAAACCCGTACCTTTGGACGCTTGGCACACCTATCCAATGAAAATGTCTTTAGGCAGTCTCTGCTTAGGGCTGCTTCAAGAGGAACAAACCTTAGAGACAGAACGTAGAACTACTTTATTTTGTCAATTTTCAAAGAGCTAGCACAAACCGTGTTTCATTTAGAGTTCCCAACACATCTATCTATATAGGAGAAAACAGAGTGAAAACTAAAAATTCAAATTCTTACTGGAAACGAACGCTTCAACCTAGAAGAGTGAAAATTGGGCAGCCAAGTGGAATTAGTGCACTGGTTATTACCACAGAGAATCATCAAGATTGGGTGAAAAAATGTTTGCCGAGATTTCAGAAAACCGGTACTTTTGGACGCTTGGCACACCTTTCCAATGAAAATGTCTTTAGGCAGTCTCTGCCTAGGGCTGCTTCAAGAGGAAACAAACAATAGAGACAGAACTTAGAACTACTTATTTTTGTCAATTTTCAAAGTGCTAGCACAAACCGCGTTTCATTTAGAGTTCCCAACACATCTATCTATATGGGAGGAAACAGAGTGATACCTAAAAATTCAAACTGTTACTGTAAACGAACGCTTAAACCTAGAAGAGTGAAAAATGGGCAGCCAAGTGGACTTAGTGAACTGATCATTACCACAGAGAATCATCAAGATTGGGTGAAAAAATGTATGCCGAGATTTCAGAAAACCAGTACTTTTGGACACTTGGCACACCTTTCCAATGAAAATGTATTTAGGCAGTCTCTAGGTAGGGCTGCTTCAAGAAAAACAAACCATAGAGACAGAACCTAAAACTACTTTATTTTGTCAATTTTCAAAGAGCTACCACAAACCGTGTTTCATTTAGAGTTCCAACACATCTATCTATATAGGAGAAAACAGAGTGAAACCTAAAAATTCAAACTCTTACTGGAAACGAACGCTTCAACCTAGAAGAGTGAAAATTTTGCAGCCAAGTGGGCTTAGTGAACTGATCACTACCACAGAGAATCATCATGATTGGGTGAAAAAATGTTTGCCGAGATTTCAGAAAACCAGTACGTTTGGACCCTTGGCAAACCTTTCCAATGAAAGTGTATTTAGGCAGTCTCTCGGTAGGGCTACTTCAAGAGGAAACAAACCATAGAGACAGAACCTAAAACTACTTTATTTTGTCAAATTTCAAAGAGCTAGCACAAACCGTGTTTCATTTTGAGTTCCCAACACATCTATCTATATAGGAGAAAACAGAGTGAAACCTAAAAATTCAAACTCTTACTGGAAACGAACGCTTCAACCTAGAAGAGTGAAAATTGGGCAGCCATGTGGACTTAGTGAACTGATCATTACCACAGAGAATCATAAAGATTGGGTGAAAAAATGTTTGCCGAGATTTCAGAAAACTAGTACTTTTGAACGCTTGGAACACCTTTCCAATGAACGTGTATTTAGGCAGTCTTTAGGTAGGGCTGCTTCACGAGGAAACAAACCATAGAGACAGAACTTAGAACTACATTATTTTGTCAATTTTCAAAGAGCTAGCACAAACCGTGTTTCATTTATAGTTCCCAAAACATCTATCTATATAGGAGAAAACAGAGTGAAACCTAAAAATTCAAACTCTTACTGGAAACGAACGCATCAACCTAGAGTGTGAAAATTGGGCAGCCAAGTGGGCTTAGTGAACTGATCTTTACCACAAAGTCTCATCAAGATTGGGTGAAAAAAGGTTTGCGGAGATTTCAGAAAACCAGTACTTTTGGACGCTTGGCACACCTTTCCAATGAAAATGTCTTTAGGCAGTCTCTGCTTAGGGCTGCTTCAAGAGGAAACAAACCTTAGAGACAGAACTTAGAACTACTTTATTTTGTCCATTTTCAAAGAGCTAGCACCCGTGTTTGATTTAGAGTTTCAAACACATCTATCTATATAGCAGAAAACAGAGTGAAACCTAAAAATTCAAAGCTGTTACTGGAAACGAACGCTTCAACCAAGAAGAGTGAAAAATGGGCAGCCAAGTGGGACTTAGTGAACTGATCATTACCACAGAGAATCATCAAGATTTGGTGAAAAAATGTTTGCTGAGATTTCAGAAAACCAGTACTTTTGGACACTTGGCACAGCTTTCCAATGAAAATGTTTTTAGGCAGTCTCTAGTTAGGGCTGCTTCAATAGGAAACAAACCATAGAGACAGAACTTAGAACTACTTTATTTTGTCAATTTTCAAAGAGCTAGCACAAACCGTGTTTCATTTAGAGTTCCCAACACATCTATCTATATAGGAGAAAACAGAGTGAAACCTAAAAATTCAAACTCTTATTGGAAACGAACGCTTCAACCTAGAGTGTGAAAATTGGGCAGCCAAGTGGACTTAGTGAACTGATCATTACCACAGAGAATCATCAAGATTGGGTGAAAAAATTTTTGCCGCGATTTCAGAAAACCAGTACTTTTGGACACTTGGCACACCTTTCCAATGAAAATGTTTTTAGGCAGTCTCTAGTTAGGGCTGCTTCAATAGGAAACAAACCATAGAGACGGAACTTAGAACTACTTTATTTTGTCAATTTTCAAAGAGCTAGCACAAACCGTGTTTCATTTAGAGTTCCCAACACATCTATCTATATAGGAGAAAACAGAGTGAAACCTAAAAATTCAAACTCTTATTGGAAACGAACGCTTCAACCTAGAGTGTGAAAATTGGGCAGCCAAGTGGGCTTAGTGAACTGATCATTACCACAATGTCTCATCAAGATTGGTTGAAAAAAGTTTTGCCGAGATTTCAGAAAACCAGTACTTTTGGACGCTTGGCACACCTTTCCAATGAAAATGTCTTTAGGCAGTCTCTGCTTAGGGCTGCTTCAAGAGGAAACAAACCTTAGAGACAGAATTTAGAACTACTTTATTTTGTCAGTTTTCAAAGAGCTAGCACAAACCGTGTTTCATTTAGCGTTCCCAACACATCTATCTATATAGGAGAAAACAGAGTAAAACCTAAAAATTCAAACTCTTACTGGAAACGAACGCTTCAACCTAGAAGAGTGAAAATTGGGCAGTCAAGTGGGCTTAGTGAACTGATCACTACCACAGAGAATCATCAAGATTGGGTGAAAAAATGTTTGCCGAGATTTCAGAAAACCAGTACTTTTTGACGCTTGGCACACCTTTCCAATGAAAATGTCTTTAGGCAGTCTCTGGCTAGGGCTGCTTCAAGAGGAAACAAACCATAGAGACAGAACTTAGAACTACTTTTTTTTTCAATTTTCAAAAAGCTAGCACCTACGGTGTTTCATTTAGAGTTCCCAACACATCTATCTATATAGGAGAAAACAGAGTGAAACCTAAAAATTCAAACACTTACTGGAAACGAACGCTGCAACCTAGAAGAGTGAAAATTGGGCAACCAGGTGGGCTTAGTGAACTGATCATTACCACAATGTCTCATCAAGATGGGTGAAAAAATGTTTGCCGAGATTTCTGGAAACCTGTACTTTTGGACGCTTGGCACACCTTTCCAATGAAAATGTCTTTAGGCAGTCTCTGCTTAGGGCTGCTTCAAGAGGAAACAAACCTTAGAGAGAGAACTTAGAACTACTGTATTTTGTCAATTTTCAAGGTGCTAGCACAAACCGTGTTTCATTTAGAGTTCCCAACACATCTATCTATATAGGAGAAAACAGAGTAAAAGCTAAAATTCAAACTCTTACTTCAAACAAACGCTCCAACCTAGAAGAGTGAAAATTGGGCAGTCAAGTGGACTTAGTCAACTGGTTATTACCACAGAGAATCATCAAGATTGGGTGAAAAAATATTTGCCGAGATTTCAGAAAACCAGTACTTTTGGACGCTTGGCACACCTTTCCAATGAAAATGTCTTTAGGCAGTCTCTGCCTAGGGCTGCTTCAAGAGGAAACAAACCATAGAGACAGAACTTGGAACTACTTTTTTTTTCAATTTTCAAAAAGCTAGCACCTACCGTGTTTCATTTAGAGTTCCCAACACATCTATCTATATAGGAGAATACAGAGTGAAACCTAAAAATTCAAACTCTTACTGGAAACGAACGATTCAACCTAGAAGAGTGAAAATTGGGCAGCCAAGTGGACTTAGTGAACTGATCATTACCACAATGTCTCATCAAGATTGGGTGAAAAAATGTTTGCCGAGATTTCAGAAAACCAGTACTTTTGGACACTTGGCACACCTTTCCAATGAAAATGTATTTAGGCAGTCTCTAGTTAGGGCTGCTTCAAGAAAAAACAAACCATAGAGACAGAACCTAAAACTACTTTATTTTGTGAATTTTCAAAGAGCTAGCACAAACCGTGTTTCATATAGAGTTCCAAACACATCTATCTATATAGGAGAAAACAGAGTGAAACCTAAAAATTCAAACTCTTACTGGAAACGAACGCTTCAACCTAGAAGAGTGAAAATTGGGCAGCCAAGTGGGCTTAGTGAACTGATCACTACCAAAGAGAATCATCCAGATTGGGCGAAGAAATGTTTGCCGAGACTTCAGAAAACCAGTACTTTTGGACGCTTGGCACACCTTTCCAATGAAAATGTCTTTAGTCAGTCTCTGCTTAAGGCTGCTTCAAGAGGAAACAAACCTTAAAGACAGAACCTAAAACTACTTTATTTTGTCAATTTTCAAACAGCTAGCACAAACCATGTTTCATTTAGAGTTCCCAACACATCTATCTATATAGGAGAAAACAGAGTGAAACCTAAAAATTCAAACTCTTACTGGAAACGAACGCTTCAACCTAGAAGAGTGAAAATTGGGCAGCCAAGTGGAATTAGTGAACTGGTTATTACCACAGAGAATCATCAAGATTGGGTGAAAAAAGGTTTGCCGAGATTTCAGAAAACCCGTACCTTTGGACGCTTGGCACACCTATCCAATGAAAATGTCTTTAGGCAGTCTCTGCTTAGGGCTGCTTCAAGAGGAAACAAACCTTAGAGGCAGAACGTAGAACTACTTTATTTTGTCAATTTTCAAAGAGCTAGCACAAACCGTGTTTCATTTAGAGTTCCCAACACATCTATCTATATAGGAGAAAACAGAGTGAAAACTAAAAATTCAAATTCTTACTGGAAACGAACGCTTCAACCTAGAAGAGTGAAAATTGGGCAGCCAAGTGGAATTAGTGAACTGGTTATTACCACAGAGAATCATCAAGATTGGGTGAAAAAATGTTTGCCGAGATTTCAGAAAACCGGTACTTTTGGACGCTTGGCACACCTTTCCAATGAAAATGTCTTTAGGCATTCTCTGCCTAGGGCTGCTTCAAGAGGAAACAAACAATAGAGACAGAACTTAGAACTACTTATTTTGTCAATTTTCAAAGTGCTAGCACAAACCGCGTTTCATTTAGAGTTCCCAACACATCTATCTATATGGGAGGAAACAGAGTGATACCTAAAAATTCAAACTGTTACTGTAAACGAACGCTTAAACCTAGAAGAGTGAAAAATGGGCAGCCAAGTGGACTTAGTGAACTGATCATTACCACAGAGAATCATCAAGATTGGGTGAAAAAATGTATGCCGAGATTTCAGAAAACCAGTACTTTTGGACACTTGGCACACCTTTCCAATGAAAATGTATTTAGGCAGTCTCTAGGTAGGGCTGCTTCAAGAAAAAACAAACCATAGAGACAGAACCTAAAACTACTTTATTTTGTCAATTTTCAAAGAGCTACCACAAACCGTGTTTCATTTAGAGTTCCCAACACATCTATCTATATAGGAGAAAACAGAGTGAAACCTAAAAATTCAAACTCTTACTGGAAACGAACGCTTCAACCTAGAAGAGTGAAAATTGGGCAGCCAAGTGGGCTTAGTGAACTGATCACTACCACAGAGAATCATCATGATTGGGTGAAAAAATGTTTGCCGAGATTTCAGAAAACCAGTACGTTTGGACCCTTGGCAAACCTTTCCAATGAAAGTGTATTTAGGCAGTCTCTCGGTAGGGCTACTTCAAGAGGAAACAAACCATAGAGACAGAACCTAAAACTACTTTATTTTGTCAAATTTCAAAGAGCTAGCACAAACCGTGTTTCATTTAGAGTTCCAAACACATCTATCTATATAGGAGAAAACAGAGTGAAACCTAAAAATTCAAACTCTTACTGGAAACGAACGCTTCAACCTAGAAGAGTGAAAATTGGGCAGCCAAGTGGACTTAGTGAACTGATCATTACCACAGAGAATCATCAAGATTGGGTGAAAAAATGTTTGCCGAGATTTCAGAAAACTAGTACTTTTGAACGCTTGGAACACCTTTCCAATGAACGTGTATTTAGGCAGTCTTTAGGTACGGCTGCTTCACGAGGAAACAAACCATAGAGACAGAACTTAGAACTACATTATTTTGTCAATTTTCAAAGAGCTAGCACAAACCGTGTTTCATTTATAGTTCCCAAAACATCTATCTATATAGGAGAAAACAGAGTGAAACCTAAAAATTCAAACTCTTACTGGAAACGAACGCATCAACCTAGAGTGTGAAAATTGGGCAGCCAAGTGGGCTTAGTGAACTGATCTTTACCACAATGTCTCATCAAGATTGGGTGAAAAAAGGTTTGCCGAGATTTCAGAAAACCAGTACTTTTGGACGCTTGGCACACCTTTCCAATGAAAATGTCTTTAGGCAGTCTCTGCTTAGGGCTGCTTCAAGAGGAAACAAACCTTAGAGACAGAACTTAGAACTACTTTATTTTGTCAATTTTCAAAGAGCTAGCACAAACCGTGTTTCATTCAGAGTTCCCAACACATCTATCTATATGGGAGAAAACAGAGTGAAACCTAAAAATTCAAACTGTTACTGGAAACGAACGCTTCAACCTAGAAGAGTGAAAAATGGGCAGCCAAGTGGACTTAGTGAACTGATCATTACCACAGAGAATCATCAAGATTGGGTGAAAAAATGTTTGCCGAGATTTCAGAAAACCAGTACTTTTGGACACTTGGCACACCTTTCCAATGAAAATGTTTTTAGGCAGTCTCTAGTTAGGGCTGCTTCAATAGGAAACAAACCATAGAGACAGAACTTAGAACTACTTTATTTTGTCAATTTTCAAAGAGCTAGCACAAACCGTGTTTCATTTAGAGTTCCCAACACATCTATCTATATAGGAGAAAACAGAGTGAAACCTAAAAATTCAAACTCTTATTGGAAACGAACGCTTCAACCTAGAGTGTGAAAATTGGGCAGCCAAGTGGACTTAGTGAACTGATCATTACCACAGAGAATCATCAAGATTGGGTGAAAAAATTTTTGCCGCGATTTCAGAAAACCAGTACTTTTGGACACTTGGCACACCTTTCCAATGAAAATGTTTTTAGGCAGTCTCTAGTTAGGGCTGCTTCAATAGGAAACAAACCATAGAGACGGAACTTAGAACTACTTTATTTTGTCAATTTTCAAAGAGCTAGCACAAACCGTGTTTCATTTAGAGTTCCCAACACATCTATCTATATAGGAGAAAACAGAGTGAAACCTAAAAATTCAAACTCTTATTGGAAACGAACGCTTCAACCTAGAGTGTGAAAATTGGGCAGCCAAGTGGGCTTAGTGAACTGATCATTACCACAATGTCTCATCAAGATTGGTTGAAAAAAGTTTTGCCGAGATTTCAGAAAACCAGTACGTTTGGACGCTTGGCACACCTTTCCAATGAAAATGTCTTTAGGCAGTCTCTGCTTAGGGCTGCTTCAAGAGGAAACAAACCTTAGAGACAGAATTTAGAACTACTTTATTTTGTCAGTTTTCAAAGAGCTAGCACAAACCGTGTTTCATTTAGCGTTCCCAACACATCTATCTATATAGGAGAAAACAGAGTAAAACCTAAAAATTCAAACTCTTACTGGAAACGAACGCTTCAACCTAGAAGAGTGAAAATTGGGCATTCAAGTGGGCTTAGTGAACTGATCACTACCACAGAGAATCATCAAGATTGGGTGAAAAAATGTTTGCCGAGATTCCAGAAAACCAGTACTTTTTGACGCTTGGCACACCTTTCCAATGAAAATGTCTTTAGGCAGTCTCTGCCTAGGGCTGCTTCAAGAGGAAACAAACCATAGAGACAGAACTTAGAACTACTTTTTTTTTCAATTTTCAAAAAGCTAGCACCTACGGTGTTTCATTTAGAGTTCCCAACACATCTATCTATATAGGAGAAAACAGAGTGAAACCTAAAAATTCAAACACTTACTGGAAACGAACGCTTCAACCTAGAAGAGTGAAAATTGGGCAACCAGGTGGGCTTAGTGAACTGATCATTACCACAATGTCTCATCAAGATGGGTGAAAAAATGTTTGCCGAGATTTCTGGAAACCTGTACTTTTGGACGCTTGGCACACCTTTCCAATGAAAATGTCTTTAGGCAGTCTCTGCTTAGGGCTGCTTCAAGAGGAAACAAACCTTAGAGAGAGAACTTAGAACTACTGTATTTTGTCAATTTTCAAGGAGCTAGCACAAACCGTGTTTCATTTAGAGTTCCCAACACATCTATCTATATAGGAGAAAACAGAGTAAAACCTAAAAATTCAAACTCTTACTTCAAACGAACGCTTCAACCTAGAAGAGTGAAAATTGGGCAGTCAAGTGGACTTAGTGAACTGGTTATTACCACAGAGAATCATCAAGATTGGGTGAAAAAATGTTTGCCGAGATTTCAGAAAACCAGTACTTTTGGACGCTTGGCACACCTTTCCAATGAAAATGTCTTTAGGCAGTCTCTGCCTAGGGCTGCTTCAAGAGGAAACAAACCATAGAGACAGAACTTGGAACTACTTTTTTTTTCAATTTTCAAAAAGCTAGCACCTACCGTGTTTCATTTAGAGTTCCCAACACATCGATCTATATAGGAGATATACAGAGTGAAAATTAAAAATTCAAACTCTTACTGGAAACGAACGATTCAACCTAGAAGAGTGAAAATTGGGCAGCCAAGTGGACTTAGTGAACTGATCATTACCACAATGTCTCATCAAGATTGGGTGAAAAAATGTTTGCCGAGATTTCAGAAAACCAGTACTTTTGGACACTTGGCACACCTTTCCAATGAAAATGTATTTAGGCAGTCTCTAGTTAGGGCTGCTTCAAGAAAAAACAAACCATAGAGACAGAACCTAAAACTACTTTATTTTGTGAATTTTCAAAGAGCTAGCACAAACCGTGTTTCATGTAGAGTTCCAAACACATCTATCTATATAGGAGGAAACAGAGTGAAACCTAAAAATTCAAACTCTTACTGGAAACGAACGCTTCAACCTAGAAGAGTGAAAATTGGGCAGCCAAGTGGGCTTAGTGAACTGATCACTACCACAGAGAATCATCCATATTGGGCGAAGAAATGTTTGCCGAGATTTCAGAAAACCAGTACTTTTGGACGCGTGGCACACCTTTCCAATGAAAATGTCTTTAGGCAGTCTCTGCTTAAGGCTGCTTCAAGAGGAAACAAACCTTAAAGACAGAACCTAAAACTACTTCATTTTGTCAATTTTCAAAGAGCTAGCACAAACCATGTTTCATTTAGAGTTCCCAACACATCTATCTATATAGGAGAAAAAAGAGTGAAACCTAAAAATTCAAACTCTTACTGAAAACGAACGCTTCAACCTAGAAGAGTGAAAATTGGGCAGCCAAGTGGACTTAGTGAACTGGTTATTACCACAGAGAATCATCAAGATTGGGTGAAAAAAGTTTTTCCGAGATTTCAGAAAACCCGTACCTTTGGACGCTTGGCACACCTTTCCAATGAAAATGTCTTTAGGCAGTCTCTGCTTAGGGCTGCTTCAAGAGGAAACAAACCTTAGAGACAGAACGTAGAACTACTTTATTTTGTCAATTTTCAAAGAGCTAGCACAAACCGTGTTTCATTTAGAGTTCCCAACACATCTATCTATATAGGAGGAAAACAGAGTGAATACTAAAAATTCAAATTCTTACTGGAAACGAACGCTTCAACCTAGAAGAGTGAAAATTGGGCAGCCAAGTGGACTTAGTGAACTGGTTATTACCACAGAGAATCATCAAGATTGGGTGAAAAAATGTTTGCCGAGATTTCAGAAAACCAGTACTTTTGGACGCTTGGCACACCTTTCCAATGAAAATGTCTTTAGGCAGTCTCTGCCTAGGGCTGCTTCAAGAGGAAACAAACAATAGAGACAGAACTTGGAACTACTTTTTTTTCAATTTTCAAAAAGCTAGCACCTACCGTGTTTCATTTAGAGTTCCCAACACATCTATCTATATAGGAGAAAACAGAGTGAAACCTAAAAATTCAAACTCTTACTGGAAACGAACGCTTCAACCTAGAAGATTGAAAATTGGGCAGCCAAGTGTGCTTAGTGAACTGATCATTACCACAATGTCTCATCAAGATTGGGTGAAAAAAGGTTTGCCAAGATTTCAGAAAACCAGTACTTTTGGACGCTTGGCACACCTTTCCAATGAAAATGTGTTTTGGCAGTCTCTGCTTAGGGCTGCTTCAGGAGGAAACAAACCTTAGAGACAGAACTTAGAACTACTTTATTTTGTCAATTTTCAAAGTGCTAGCACAAACCGCGTTTCATTTAGAGTTCCCAACACATCTATCTATATGGGAGAAAACAGAGTGATACCTAAAAATTCAAACTGTTACTGGAAACGAACGCTTAAACCTAGAAGAGTGAAAAATGGGCAGCCAAGTGGACTTAGTGAACTGATCATTACCACAGACAATCATCAAGATTGGGTGAAAAAATGTATGCCGAGATTTCAGAAATCCAGTACTTTTGGACACTTGGCACACCTTTCCAATGAAAATGTATTTAGGCAGTCTCTAGGTAGGGCTGCTTCAATAAAAAACAAACCATAGAGACAGAACCTAAAACTACTTTATTTTGTCAATTTTCAAAGAGCTAGCACAAACCGTGTTTCATTTAGAGTTCCAAACACATCTATCTATATAGGAGAAAACAGAGTGAAACCTAAAAATTCAAACTCTTACTGGAAATGAACGCTTCAACCTAGAAGAGTGAAAATTGGGCAGCCAAGTGGGCTTAGTGAACTGATCACTACCACAGAGAATCATATCATCATGATTGGGTGAAAAAATGTTTGCCGAGATTTCAGAAAACCAGTACGTTTGGACCCTTGGCAAACCTTTCCAATTAAAGTGTATTTAGGCAGTCTCTCGGTAGGGCTACTTCAAGAGGAAACAAACCATAGAGACAGAACCTAAAACTACTTTATTTTGTCAAATTTCAAAGAGCTAGCACAAACCGTGTTTCATTTAGAGTTCCAAACACATCTATCTATATAGGAGAAAACAGAGTGAAACCTAAAAATTCAAACTCTTACTGGAAACGAACGCTTCAACCTAGAAGAGTGAAATTGGGCAGCATGTGGACTTAGTGAACTGATCATTACCACAGAGAATCATCAAGTTTGGGTGAAAAAATGTTTGCCGAGATTCAGAAAACTAGTACTTTTGAACGCTTGGAACACCTTTCCAATGAACGTGTATTTAGGCAGTCTTTAGGTAGGGCTGCTTTAAGAGGAAACACACCATAGAGACAGAACTTAGAACTACTTTATTTTGTCAATTTTCAAAGAGCTAGCACAAACCGTGTTTCATTTATAGTTCCCAAAACATCTATCTATATAGGAGAAAACAAGTGAAACCTAAAAATTGAAACTCTTACTGGAAACGAACGCATCAACCTAGAGTGTGAAATTGGGCAGAAAAGTGGGCTTAGTGAACTGATCATTACCACAATGTCTCATCAAGATTGGGTGAAAAAAGTTTGCCGAGATTTCAGAAAACCAGTACTTTTGGACGCTTGGCACACCTTTCCAATGAAAATGTCTTTAGGCAGTCTCTGCTTAGGGTTGCTTCAAGAGGAAACAAACCTTAGAGACTGAACTTAGAACTACTTTATTTTGTCAATTTTCAAAGAGCTAGCACAAACCGTGTTTCATTTTAGAGTTCCCAACACATCTATCTATATGGGAGAAAACAGAGTGAAACCTAAAAAATTCAAACTGTTACTGGAAACGAACGCTTCAACCTAGAAGAGTGAAAAATGGGCAGCCAAGTGGACTTAGTGAACTGATCATTACCACAGAGAATCATCAAGATTGGGTGAAAAAATGTTTGCCGAGATTTCAGAAAACCAGTACTTTGGACACTTGGCTCACCTTTCCAATGAAATGTTTTTAGGCAGTCTCTAGTTAGGGCTGCTTCAAAGGAAACAAACCATAGAGACAGAACTTAGAACTACTTTATTTTGTCAATTTTCAAAGAGCTAGCACAAACCGTGTTTCATTTAGAGTTCCCAACACATCTATCTATATAGGAGAAAACAGAGTGAAACCTAAAATTCAAACTCTTATTGGAAACGAACGCTTCAACCTAGAGTGTGAAAATTGGACAGCCAAGTGGACTTAGTGAACTGATCATTACCACAGAGAATCATCAAGATTGGGTGAAGAAATGTTTGCCGAGATTTCAGAAAACCAGTACTTTTGGACGCTTGGCACACCTTTCCAATGAAAATGTCTTTAGGCAGTCTCTGCTTAGGGCTGCTTCAAGAGAAACAAAACTTAGAGACAGAATTTAGAACTACTTTATTTTGTCAGTTTTCAAAGAGCTAGCACAAACCGTGTTTCATTTAGCGTTCCCAACACATCTATCTATATAGGAGAAAACAGAGTAAAACCTAAAATTCAAACTTTTTACTGGAAACGAACGCTTCAACCTAGAAGAGTGAAAATTGGGCAGCCAAGTGGACTTAGTGAACTGATCAGTACCACATAGAATCCTTAAGATTGGGTGAAAAATGTTTCCCGAGATTTCAGAAAACCAGTACGTTTGGACGCTTTGCACACCTTTCCAATGAAAGTGTATTTAGGCAGTCTCTAGGTAGGGCTGCCTGAAGAGGAAACAAACCATTGAGACAGAACCTAAAACAACTTTATTTTGTCAAATTTCAAAGAGCTAGCACAAACCGTTTTCATTTAGAGTTCCAAACACATCTATCTATATAGGAGAAAACAGAGTGAAACCTAAAAATTCAAACTCTTACTGGAAACGAACGCTTCAACCTAGAAGAGTGAAAATTGGGCAGCCAAGTGGACTTAGTGAACTGATCATTACCACAGAGAATCATCAAGATTGGGTGAAAAAATGTTTGCCGAGATTTCAGAGAACCAGTACTTTTGGACGCTTGGCACACCTTTCCAATGATAGTGTATTTAGGCAGTATCTAGGTAGGGCTGCTTCAAGAGGAAACAAACCATAGAACCTAAACTTAGAACTACTTTATTTTGTCAATTATCAAAGAGCTAGCACAAACCGTGTTTCATTTAGAGTTCCCAACACATCTATCTATATAGGAGAAAACAGAGTGAAACCTAAAAATTCAAACTCTTATTGGAAACGAACGCTTCAACCTAGAGTGTGAAAATTGGGCAGCCAAGTGGACTTAGTGAACTGATCATTACCAAAGAGAATCATCAAGATTGGGTGAAAAAATTTTTGCCGCGATTTCAGAAAACCAGTACTTTTGGACACTTGGCACACCTTTCCAATGAAAATGTTTTTAGGCAGTCTCTAGTTAGGGCTGCTTCAATAGGAAACAAACCATAGAGACGGAACTTAGAACTACTTTATTTTGTCAATTTTCAAAGAGCTAGCACAAACCGTGTTTCATTTAGAGTTCCCAACACATCTATCTATATAGGAGAAAACAGAGTGAAACCTAAAAATTCAAACTCTTATTGGAAACGAACGCTTCAACCTAGAGTGTGAAAATTGGGCAGCCAAGTGGGCTTAGTGAACTGATCATTACCACAATGTCTCATCAAGATTGGTTGAAAAAAGTTTTGCCGAGATTTCAGAAAACCAGTACTTTTGGACGCTTGGCACACCTTTCCAATGAAAATGTCTTTAGGCAGTCTCTGCTTAGGGCTGCTTCAAGAGGAAACAAACCTTAGAGACAGAATTTAGAACTACTTTATTTTGTCAGTTTTCAAAGAGCTAGCACAAACCGTGTTTCATTTAGCGTTCCCAACACATCTATCTATATAGGAGAAAACAGAGTAAAACCTAAAAATTCAAACTCTTACTGGAAACGAACGCTTCAACCTAGAAGAGTGAAAATTGGGCAGTCAAGTGGGCTTAGTGAACTGATCACTACCACAGAGAATCATCAAGATTGGGTGAAAAAATGTTTGCCGAGATTCCAGAAAACCAGTACTTTTTGACGCTTGGCACACCTTTCCAATGAAAATGTCTTTAGGCAGTCTCTGCCTAGGGCTGCTTCAAGAGGAAACAAACCATAGAGACAGAACTTAGAACTACTTTTTTTTTCAATTTTCAAAAAGCTAGCACCTACGGTGTTTCATTTAGAGTTCCCAACACATCTATCTATATAGGAGAAAACAGAGTGAAACCTAAAAATTCAAACACTTACTGGAAACGAACGCTTCAACCTAGAAGAGTGAAAATTGGGCAACCAGGTGGGCTTAGTGAACTGATCATTACCACAATGTCTCATCAAGATGGGTGAAAAATGTTTGCCGAGATTTCTGGAAACCTGTACTTTTGGACGCTTGGCACACCTTTCCAATGAAAATGTCTTTAGGCAGTCTCTGCTTAGGGCTGCTTCAAGAGGAAACAAACCTTAGAGAGAGAACTTAGAACTACTGTATTTTGTCAATTTTCAAGGAGCTAGCACAAACCGTGTTTCATTTAGAGTTCCCAACACATCTATCTATATAGGAGAAAACAGAGTAAAACCTAAAAATTCAAACTCTTACTTCAAACGAACGCTTCAACCTAGAAGAGTGAAAATTGGGCAGTCAAGTGGACTTAGTGAACTGGTTATTACCACAGAGAATCATCAAGATTGGGTGAAAAAATGTTTGCCGAGATTTCAGAAAACCAGTACTTTTGGACGCTTGGCACACCTTTCCAATGAAAATGTCTTTAGGCAGTCTCTGCCTAGGGCTGCTTCAAGAGGAAACAAACCATAGAGACAGAACTTGGAACTACTTTTTTTTTCAATTTTCAAAAAGCTAGCACCTACCGTGTTTCATTTAGAGTTCCCAACACATCGATCTATATAGGAGAATACAGAGTGAAACCTAAAAATTCAAACTCTTACTGGAAACGAACGATTCAACCTAGAAGAGTGAAAATTGGGCAGCCAAGTGGACTTAGTGAACTGATCATTACCACAATGTCTCATCAAGATTGGGTGAAAAAATGTTTGCCGAGATTTCAGAAAACCAGTACTTTTGGACACTTGGCACACCTTTCCAATGAAAATGTATTTAGGCAGTCTCTAGTTAGGGCTGCTTCAAGAAAAAACAAACCATAGAGACAGAACCTAAAACTACTTTATTTTGTGAATTTTCAAAGAGCTAGCACAAACCGTGTTTCATGTAGAGTTCCAAACACATCTATCTATATAGGAGAAAACAGAGTGAAACCTAAAAATTCAAACTCTTACTGGAAACGAACGCTTCAACCTAGAAGAGTGAAAATTGGGCAGCCAAGTGGGCTTAGTGAACTGATCACTACCACAGAGAATCATCCATATTGGGCGAAGAAATGTTTGCCGAGATTTCAGAAAACCAGTACTTTTGGACGCGTGGCACACCTTTCCAATGAAAATGTCTTTAGGCAGTCTCTGCTTAAGGCTGCTTCAAGAGGAAACAAACCTTAAAGACAGAACCTAAAACTACTTCATTTTGTCAATTTTCAAAGAGCTAGCACAAACCATGTTTCATTTAGAGTTCCCAACACATCTATCTATATAGGAGAAAAAAGAGTGAAACCTAAAAGTTCAAACTCTTACTGGAAACGAACGCTTCAACCTAGAAGAGTGAAAATTGGGCAGCCAAGTGGACTTAGTGAACTGGTTATTACCACAGAGAATCATCAAGATTGGGTGAAAAAAGTTTTTCCGAGATTTCAGAAAACCCGTACCTTTGGACGCTTGGCACACCTTTCCAATGAAAATGTCTTTAGGCAGTCTCTGCTTAGGGCTGCTTCAAGAGGAAACACACCTTAGAGACAGAACGTAGAACTACTTTATTTTGTCAATTTTCAAAGAGCTAGCACAAACCGTGTTTCATTTAGAGTTCCCAACACATCTATCTATATAGGAGGAAAACAGAGTGAATACTAAAAATTCAAATTCTTACTGGAAACGAACGCTTCAACCTAGAAGAGTGAAAATTGGGCAGCCAAGTGGACTTAGTGAACTGGTTATTACCACAGAGAATCATCAAGATTGGGTGAAAAAATGTTTGCCGAGATTTCAGAAAACCAGTACTTTTGGACGCTTGGCACACCTTTCCAATGAAAATGTCTTTAGGCAGTCTCTGCCTAGGGCTGCTTCAAGAGGAAACAAACAATAGAGACAGAACTTGGAACTACTTTTTTTTCAATTTTCAAAAAGCTAGCACCTACCGTGTTTCATTTAGAGTTCCCAACACATCTATCTATATAGGAGAAAACAGAGTGAAACCTAAAAATTCAAACTCTTACTGGAAACGAACGCTTCAACCTAGAAGATTGAAAATTGGGCAACCAAGTGTGCTTAGTGAACTGATCATTACCACAATGTCTCATCAAGATTGGGTGAAAAAAGGTTTGCCAAGATTTCAGAAAACCAGTACTTTTGGACGCTTGGCACACCTTTCCAATGAAAATGTGTTTTGGCAGTCTCTGCTTAGGGCTGCTTCAGGAGGAAACAAACCTTAGAGACAGAACTTAGAACTACTTTATTTTGTCAATTTTCAAAGTGCTAAGACAAACCGCGTTTCATTTAGAGTTCCCAACACATCTATCTATATGGGAGAAAACAGAGTGATACCTAAAAATTCAAACTGTTACTGGAAACAAACGCTTAAACCTAGAAGAGTGAAAAATGGGCAGCCAAGTGGACTTAGTGAACTGATCATTACCACAGACAATCATCAAGATTGGGTGAAAAAATGTATGCCGAGATTTCAGAAATCCAGTACTTTTGGACACTTGGCACACCTTTCCAATGAAAATGTATTTAGGCAGTCTCTAGGTAGGGCTGCTTCAATAAAAAACAAACCATAGAGACAGAACCTAAAACTACTTTATTTTGTCAATTTTCAAAGAGCTAGCACAAACCGTGTTTCATTTAGAGTTCCAAACACATCTATCTATATAGGAGAAAACAGAGTGAAACCTAAAAATTCAAACTCTTACTGGAAATGAACGCTTCAACCTAGAAGAGTGAAAATTGGGCAGCCAAGTGGGCTTAGTGAACTGATCACTACCACAGAGAATCATCATGATTGGGTGAAAAAATGTTTGCCGAGATTTCAGAAAACCAGTACGTTTGGACCCTTGGCAAACCTTTCCAATTAAAGTGTATTTAGGCAGTCTCTCGGTAGGGCTACATCAAGAGGAAACAAACCATAGAGACAGAACCTAAAACTACTTTATTTTGTCAAATTTCAAAGAGCTAGCACAAACCGTGTTTCATTTAGAGTTCCAAACACATCTATCTATATAGGAGAAAACAGAGTGAAACCTAAAAATTCAAACTCTTCCTGGAAACGAACGCTTCAACCTAGAAGAGTGAAAATTGGGCAGCCATGTGGACTTAGTGAACTGATCATTACCACAGAGAATCATCAAGATTGGGTGAAAAAATGTTTGCCGAGATTTCAGAAAACTAGTACTTTTGAACGCTTGGAACACCTTTCCAATGAACGTGTATTTAGGCAGTCTTTAGGTAGGGCTGCTTTAAGAGGAAACACACCATAGAGACAGAACTTAGAACTACTTTATTTTGTCAATTTTCAAAGAGCTAGCACAAACCGTGTTTCATTTATAGTTCCCAAAACATCTATCTATATAGGAGAAAACAGAGTGAAACCTAAAAATTCAAACTCTTACTGGAAACGAACGCATCAACCTAGAGTGTGAAAATTGGGCAGAAAAGTGGGCTTAGTGAACTGATCATTACCACAATGTCTCATCAAGATTGGGTGAAAAAAGGTTTGCCGAGATTTCAGAAAACCAGTACTTTTGGACGCTTGGCACACCTTTCCAATGAAAATGTCTTTAGGCAGTCTCTGCTTAGGGCTGCTTCAAGAGGAAACAAACCTTAGAGACAGAACTTAGAACTACATTATTTTGTCAATTTTCAAAGAGCTAGCACAAACCGTGTTTCATTTATAGTTCCCAAAACATCTATCTATATAGGAGAAAACAGAGTGAAACCTAAAAATTCAAACTCTTACTGGAAACGAACGCATCAACCTAGAGTGTGAAAATTGGGCAGAAAAGTGGGCTTAGTGAACTGATCATTACCACAATGTCTCATCAAGATTGGGTGAAAAAAGGTTTGCCGAGATTTCAGAAAACCAGTACTTTTGGACGCTTGGCACACCTTTCCAATGAAAATGTCTTTAGGTCGTCTCTGCTTAGGGCTGCTTCAAGAGGAAACAAACCTTAGAGACAGAACTTAGAACTACTTTATTTTGTCAATTTTCAAAGAGCTAGCACAAACCGTGTTTCATTTAGAGTTCCCAACACATCTATCTATATAGGAGAAAACAGAGTAAAACCTAAAAATTCAAACTCTTACTGGAAACGAACGCTTCAACCTAGAAGAGTGAAAATTGGGCAGCCAAGTGGACTTAGTGAACTGGTTATTACGACAGAGAATCATCAAGATTGGGTGAAAAAATGTTTGCCGAGATTTCAGAAAACCAGTACTTTTGGACGCTTTGCACATCTTTCCAATGAAAATGTCTTTAGGCAGTCTCTGCCTAGGGCTGCTTCAAGACGAAACAAACCATAGAGACAGAACTTAGAACTACTTTTTTTTCAATTTTCAAAAAGCTAGCACCTACCGTGTTTCATTTAGAGTTCCCAACACATCTATCTATATAGAAGAAAACAGAGTGAAACCTAAAAATTCAAACTCTTACTGGAAACGAATGCTTCACCTAGAAGAAAGAAAATTGGACAGCCAAGTGGGCTTAGTGAACTGATCATTACCGCAATGTCTCATCAAGATTGGGTGAAAAAAGGTTTGCCGAGATTTCAGAAAACCAGTACTTTTGGACGCTTGGCACACCTTTCCAATGAAAGTGTATTTAGGAAGTCTCTAGGTAGGGCTGCCTGATGAAGAAACAAACCATAGAGACAGAACCTAAAACTACTTTATTTTGCCAAATTTCAAAGAGCTAGCACAAACCTGTTTAATTTAGAGTTCCCAACATATCTATCTATATCGGAGAAAACAGAGTGAAACCTAAAAATTCAAACTCTTACTGGAAACGAACGCTTCATCCTAGAGTGTGAAAATTGGGCAGCCAAGTGGGCTTTGTGAACTGATCATTACCACAATGTTTCATCAAGATTGGGTGAAAAAGTTTTGCCGAGATTTCAGAAAACCAGTACTTTTGGTCGCTTGGCACACCTTTCCAATGAAAATGTCTTTAGGCAGTCTCTGCTTAGGGCTGCTTCAAGAGGAAACAAACCTTAGAGACAGAACTTAGAACTACTTTATTTTGTCAGTTTTCAAAGAGCTAGCACAAACCGTTTTTCATTTAGAGTTCCCATCACATCTATCTATATAGGAGAAAACAGAGTAAAACCTAAAAATTCAAACTCTTACTGGAAACGAACGCTTCAACCTAGAAGAGTGAAAACTGTGCAGCCAAGTGGGCATAGTGAACTGATCACTACCACAGAGAATCATCAAGATTGGGTGAAAAAATGTTTGCCGAGATTTCAGAAAACCAGTACTTTTGGACGCTTGGCACACCTTTGCAATGAAAGTGTATTTAGGCAGTCTTTAGGTAGGGCTGCTTCAAGAGGAAACAAACCATAGAGACAGAACTTAGAACTACTTTATTTTTCAATTTTCAAAGAGCTAGCACAAACCGGGTTTCATTTAGAGTTCCCAACACATCTATCTATATAGGAGAAAACAGAGTGAAACCTGAAAATTCAAACTCTTACTGGAAACGAACGCATCAGCCTAGAGTGTGAAAATTGGGCAGCCAAGTGGGCTTAGTGAACTGATCATTACCACAATGTCTCATCAAGATTGGGTGAAAAAAGGTTTGCCGAGATTTCAGAAAACCAGTACTTTTGGAAGCTTGGCACACCTTTCCAATGAAAATGTCTTTAGGCAGTCTCTGCCTAGGGCTGCTTCAAGAGGAAACAAACCATAGAGACAGAACTTAGAACTACTTTTTTTTTTTTTCAATTTTCAAAAAGCTAGCACCTGCCGTGTTTCATTTAGAGTTCCAAACACATCTATCTATATAGGAGAAAACAGAGTGAAACCTAAAAATTCAAACTCTTACTGAAAAGGAACGCTTCAACCTAGAAGAGTGAAAATTGGTCAGCCAGGTGGGCTTATTGAACTGATCATTACCACAATGTCTCATCAAGATTGGGTGAAAAAAGGTTTGCCGAAATTTCAGAAAACCAGTACTTTTGGACGCTTGGCACACCTTTCCAATGAAAATGTATTTAGGCAGTCTTTGCTTAGGGCTGCTTCAAGAGGAAACAAACCTTAGAGACAGAACATAGAACTACTTTATTTTGTCAATTTTCAAAGAGGTAGCACAAACCGTGTTTCATTTAGAGTTCCCAACACATCTATCTATATAGGAGAAAACAGAGTGAAACCTAAAAATTCAAACTGTTACTGGAAACGAACGCTTCAACCTAGAAGAGTGAAAATTGTGCAGCCAAGTGGGCTTAGTGAACTGATCACTACCACAGAGAATAATCAAGATTGGGTGAAAAAATGTTTGCCGAGATTTCAGAAAACCAGTACTTTTGGACGCTTGGCACACCTTTCAAATGAAAGTGTATTTAGGCAGTCTTTACGTAGGGCGGCTTCAAGAGGAAACAAACCATAGAGACAGAACCTAAAACTACTTTATTCTGCCAAATTTCAAAGACCTAGTACAAACCGTGTTTCATTTAGAGTTCCAAACACATCTATCTATATAGGATAAAACAGAGTGAAACCTAAAAATTCAAACTCTTACTGGAAACGAACGCTTCAACCTAGAAGAGTGAAAATTGGGCAGCCAAGTGGACTTAGTGAACTGATCATTACCACAGAGAATCATCAAGATTGGGTGTAAAAATGTTTGCCGAGATTTCAGAAAACCAGTAGTTTTGGACGCTTGGCACACCTTTCCAATGATAGTGTATTTAGGCAGTCTCTAGGTAGGGCTGCTTCAAGAGGAAACAAACCATAGAACCTGAACTTAGAACTACTTTATTTTGTCAATTTTCAAAGAGCTAGCACAAACCGTGTTTCATTTATAGTTCCCAACACATCTATCTATATAGGAGAAAACAGAGTGAAACCTGAAAATTCTAACTCTTACTGGAAACGAACGCGTCAGCCTAGAGTGTGAAAATTGGGCAGCCAAGTGGGCTTAGTGAACTGATCATTACCAAAATGTCTCATCAAGATTGGGTGAAAAAAGGTTTGCCGAGATTTCAGAAAACCAGTACTTTTGGACGCTTGGCACACCTTTCCAATGAAAATGTCTTTAGGCAGTCTCTGCCTAGGGCTGCTTCAAGAGGAAACAAATCATAGAGACAGAACTTAGAACTACTTTTTTTTTTTCAATTTTCAAAAAGCTAGCACCTACCGTGTTTCCTTTAGAATTCCCAACACATCTATCTATATAGGAGAAAACAGAGTGAAACCTAAAAATTCAAACTCTTAATGGAAAGGAACGCTTCAACCTAGAAGAGTGAAAATTGGGCAGCCAGGTGGGCTCAGTGAACTGATCATTACCACAATGTCTCATCACGATTGGGTGAAAAAAGGTTTGCCGAGATTTCAGAAAACCAGTACTTTTGGACGCTTGGCACATCTTTCCAATGAAAATGTCTTTAGGCTGTCTCTGCTTAGGGCTGCTTCAAGAGGAAACAAACCTTAGAGACAGAACTTAGAACTACTTTATTTTGTCAATTTTCAAAGAGCTAGCACAAACCGTGTTTCATTTAGAGTTCCCAACACATCTATCTATATAGGAGAAAACAGAGTGATACCTAAAAATTCAAACTCTTACTGGAAACGAACGCTTCAACCTAGAAGAGTGAAAATTGGGCAGCCAAGTGGACTTAGTGAACTGATCACTACCACAGAGAATCATCAAGATTGGGTGAAAAAATGTTTGCCGAGATTTCAGAAAACCAGTACGTTTGGACGCTTGGCACACCTTTCCAATGAAAGTGTATTTAGGCAGTCTCTAGGTAGGGCTGCTTCAAGGGGAAACAAACCATAGAGAGAGAACCTAAAACTACTTTATTTTGTCAAATTTCAAAGAGCTAGCACAAACCGTGTTTCATTTAGAGTTCCAAACACATCTATCAATATAGGAGAAAACAGAGTGAAACCTAAAAATTCAAACTCTTCCTGGAAACGAACGCTTCAACCTAGAAGAGTGAAAATTGGGCAGCCAAGTGGACTTAGTGTACTGATCATTACCACAGAGAATCATCAAGATTGGGTGAAAAATATTGCCGAGATTTCAGAAAACCAGTACTTTTGGACGCATGGCACACCTTTCCAATGAAAGTGTATTTAGGCAGTCTCTAGGTAGGGCTGCTTCAAGAGGAAACAAACCATAGTGACATAACTTAGAACTACTTTATTTTGTCAATTTTCAAAGAGCTAGCACAAACCGGGTTTCATTTAGAGTTCCCAACACATCTATCTATATAGGAGAAAACAGAGTGAAACCTAAAAATTCAATTCTTACTGGAAACCAACGCATCAACCTACAGTGTGAAAATTGGGCAGCCAAGTGGGCTTAGTGAACTGATCATTACCACAATGTCTCATCAAGATTGGGTGAAAAAAGGTTTACCGAGATTTCAGAAAACCAGTACTTTTGGACGTTTGGCACACCTTTCCAATGAAAATGTCTTTAGGTAGTCTCTGCTTAGGGCTGCTTCAAGAGGAAACAAACCTTAGAGACAGAACTTAGAACAACTTTATTTTGTCAGTTTTCAAAGAGCTAGCACAAACCGTGTTTCATTTAGAGTTCCCAACACATCTATCTATATAGGAGAAAACAGAGTGAAACCTAAAAATTCAAACTCTTACTGGAAACGAACGCTTCAACCTAGAAGAGTGAAAACTGGGCAGCCAAGTGGACTTATTGAACTGATCATTACCACAGAGAATCATCACGATTGGGTGAAAAAATGTTTGCCGAGATTTCAGAAAACCAGTACTTTTGGACGCTTGGCAAACCTTTCCAATGAAAGTGTATTTAGGCAGTCTCTAGTTAGGGCTGCTTCAAGAGGAAACAAACCATAGAGACAGAACCTAAAACTACTTTATTTTGTCAAATTTCAAAATGCTAGCACAAACCGTGTTTCATTTAGAGTTCCCAACACATCTATCTATATAGGAGAAAACAGAGTGAAACCTAAAAATTCAAACTCTTACTGGAAACGAACGCTTCAACCTAGAAGAGTGAAAATTGTGCAGCCAAGTGGGCATAGTGAATGATCACTACGACAGAGAATCATCAAGATTGGGTGAAAAAATGTTTGCCGAGATTTCAGAAAACCAGTACTTTTGGACGCTTGGCACACCTTTCCAATTAAAGTGTATTTAGGCAGTCTTTAGGTAGGGCTGCTTCAAGAGGAAACAAACCATAGAGACAGAACTTAGAACTACTTTATTTTTCAATTTTCAAAGAGCTAGCACAAACCGTGTTTCATTTATAGTTCCCAACACATCTATCTATATAGGAGAAAACAGAGTGAAACCTGAAAATTCAAACTCTTACTGGAAACGAACGCATCAGCCTAGAGTGTGAAAATTGGGCAGCCAAGTGGGCTTAGTGAACTGATCATTACCACAATGTCTCATCAAGATTGGGTGAAAAAAGGTTTGCCGAGATTTCAGAAAACCAGTACTTTTGGAAGCTTGGCACACCTTTCCAATGAAAATGTCTTTAGGCAGTCTCTGCCTAGGGCTGCTTCAAGAGGAAACAAACCATAGAGACAGAACTTAGAACTACTTTTTTTTTTCAATTTTCAAAAAGCTAGCACCTACCGTGTTTCATTTAGAGTTCCAAACACATCTATCTATATAGGAGAAAACAGAGTGAAACCTAAAAATTCAAACTCTTACTGGAAAGGAACGCTTCAACCTAGAAGAGTGAAAATTGGTCAGCCAGGTGGGCTTATTGAACTGATCATTACCACAATGTCTCATCAAGATTGGGTGAAAAAAGGTTTGCCGAGATTTCAGAAAACCAGTACTTTTGGACGCTTGGCAAACCTTTCCAATGAAAATGTATTTAGGCAGTCTTTGCTTAGGGCTGCTTCAAGAGGAAACAAACCTTAGAGTCAGAACTTAGAACTACTTTATTTGTCAATTTTCAAAGAGGTAGCACAAACCGTGTTTCATTTAGAGTTCCCAACACATCTATCTATATAGGAGAAAACAGAGTGAAACCTAAAAATTCAAACTGTTACTGGAAACGAATGCTTCAACATAGAAGAGTGAAAACTGGGCAGCCAAGTGGACGTAGTGAACTGGTCATTACCACAGAGAATCATCAAGATTGGGTGAAAAAATGTTTGCCGAGATTTCAGAAAACCAGTACTTTTGGACGCTTGGCACACCTTTCTAATGAAAGTGTATTTAGGCAGTCTCTAGTTAGGGCTGCTTCAAGAGGAAACAAACCATAGACACAGAACCTAAAACTACTTTATTTTGTCAATTTTCAAAGATCTAGCACAAACCTTGTATCATTTAGAGTTCCAAACACATCTATCTATATAGGAGAAAACAGAGTGAAACCTAAAAATTCAAACTCTTACTGGAAACGAACGCTTCAACCTAGAAGAGTGAAAATTGGGCAGCCAAGTGGACTTAGTGAACTGATCACTACCACAGAGAATCATCAAGATTGGGTGAAAAAGGTTTGCCGAGATTTCAGAAAACCAGTACTTTTGGACGCTTGGCACACCTTCCCAATGAAAATGTCTTTAGGAAGTCTCTGCTTAGGGATGCTTCAAGAGATAACAAACCTTAGAGACAGAACTTAGAACTACTTTATTTTGTCAGTTTTCAAAGAGCTAGCACAAACCGTGTTTCATTTAGAGTTCCCAACATATCTAACTATATAGGATAAAACAGAGTGAAACCTAAAAATTCAAACTCTTCCTGGAAACGAACGCTTCAACCTAGAAGAGTGAAAAATGGGCAGCCAAGTGGACTTAGTGAACTGATCATTACCACAGAGAATCATCAAGATTGGTTGAAAAAATGTTTGCCGAGATTTCAGAAAACCAGTACTTTTGGACGCTTGGCACACCTTTCCAATGAAAGTGTATTTAGGCAGTCTCTAGTTAGGGCTGCATCGAGAGGAAACAAACCATAGAGACAGAACCTAAAACTACTTTATTTTATCAATTTTCAAAGAGCTAGCACAAACCGTGTTTCATTAGAGTTCCAAACACATCTATCTATATAGGAGAAAACAGAGTGAAACCTAAAAATTCAAACATTTACTGGAAACGAACGCTTCAACCTAGAAGAGTGAAAATTGGACAGCCAAGTGGACTTAGTGAACTGATCACTACCACAGAGAATCATCAAGATTGGGTGAAAAAATGTTTGCCGAGACTAAAGAAAACCAGTACGTTGGGACGCTTGGCACACCTTTCCAATGAAAGCGTATTTAGGCAGACTCTAGGTAGGGCTGCTTCAAGAGGAAACAAACCATAGAGACAGAACATAAAACTACTTTATTTTGTCAAATTTCAAAGAGCTAGCATAAACCGTGTTTCATTTAGAGTTCCAAACACATCTATCTATATAGGAGAAAACAGAGTGAAACCTAAAAATTCAAACTCTTACTGGAAACGAAGGCTTCAACCTAGAGTTTGAAAATTGGGCAGCCAAGTGGGCTTAGTGAACTGATCATTACCACAATGTCTCATCAAGATTGGGTGAAAAAAGGTTTGCCGAGATTTCAGAAAACCAGTACTTTTGGAGGCTTGGCACACCTTTAAAATGAAAATGTCTTTAGGCAGTCTCTGCTTAGGGCTGCCTCAAGAAAAAACAAACCTTAGAGACATAACTTAGCACTACTTTATTTTGTCAATTTTCAAAGAGCTAGCACAAACCGTGTTTCATTTAGAGTTCCCAACACATCATTCTATGTAGGAGAAAACAGAGTAAAACCTAAAAATTCAAACTCTTACTGGAAACGAACGCTTCAACCTAGAAGAGTGAAATTGGGCAGCCAAGTGGGCTTAGTGAACTGATCACTACCACAGAGAATCATCAAGATTGGGTGAATAAATGTTTGCCGAGATTTCAGAAAACCAGTACTTTTGGACGCTTGGCACACCTTTCCAATGAAAATGTCTTTAGGCAGTCTCTGCCTAGGGCTGCTTCAAGAGGAAACAAACCATAGAGACAGAACTTAGAACTACTTTTTTTTCAATTTGCAAAAAGCTAGCACCTACTGTGTTTCATTTAGAGTTCCCAACACATCATTCTATATAGGAGAAAACAGAGAAAAACCTAAAAATTCAAACTCTTACTGGAAACGAACGGTTCAACCTAGAAGAGTGAAAATTGGGCAGCCAAGTGGACTTAGTGAACTGATCACTACCACAGAGAATCATCATGATTGGGTGAAAAAATGTTTGCCGAGATTTCAGAAAACCAGTACTTTTGGACGCTTGGCACACGTTTCCAATGAAAGTGTATTTAGGCAGTCTCCAGATAGGGCTGCTTCAAGAGGAAACAAACCATAGAGACAGAACCTAACACTACTTCATTTTGTCATTTTTCAAAGAGCTACCACAAATCGTGTTTCATTTAGAGTTCCCAACACATCTATCTATATAGGAGAAAACAGAGTGAAACCTAAAATTCAAACTCTTACTGGAAACGAACGCTTCAACCTAGAAGAGTGAAAATTGGGCAGCCAAGTGGGCTTAGTGAACTGATCATTACCGCAATGTCTCATTAAGATTGGGTGAAAAAAGGTTTGCCGAGATTTCAGAAAACCAGTACTTTTGGACGCTTGGCACACCTTTCCAATGAAAGTGTATTTATGCAGTCTCTAGGTAGGGCTGCCTGAAGAGGAAACAAACCATAGAGACAGAACCTAAAACTACTTTATTTTGCCAAATTTCAAAGAGCTAGTACAAACCGTGTTTCATTTAGAGTACCAAACACATCTATCTATATAGGATAAAACAGAGTGAAACCTAAAAATTCAAACTCTTACTGGAAACGAACGCTTCAACCTAGAAGAGTGAAAACTGGGCAGCCAAGTGGACTTAGTGAACTGATCATTACCACAGAGAATCATCACGATTGGGTGAAAAAATGTTTGCCGAGATTTCAGAAAACCAGTACTTTTCGACGCTTGGCACACCTTTCCAATGAAAGTGTATTTAGGCAGTCTCTAGTTAGGGCTGCTTCAAGAGGAAACAAACCATAGAGACAGAACTTAAAACTACTTTATTTTGTCAATTTTCAAAGAGCTAGCACAAACCGTGTTTCATTTAGAGTTCCCAACACATCTATCTATATAAGAGAAAACAGAGTGAAACCTAAAAATTCAAACTCTTACTGGAAACGAACGCTTCAACCTAGAAGAGTGAAAATTGGGCAGCCAAGTGGACTTAGTGAACTGATCACTACCAGAGAGAATCATCAAGATTGGGTGAAAAAGGTTTGCCGAGATTTCAGAAAACCAGTACTTTTGGACGCTTGGCACACCTTCCCAATGAAAATGTCTTTAGGCAGTCTCTGCTTAGGGATGCTTCAAGAGGAAACAAGCCTTAGAGACAGAACTTAGAACTACTTTATTTTGTCAGTTTTCAAAGAGCTAGCACAAACCGTGTTTCATTTAGAGTTCCCAACACATCTATCTATATAGGAGAAAACAGAGTGAAACCTAAAAATTCAAACTCTTACTGGAAACGAACGCTTCAACCTAGAAGAGTGAAAAATGGGCAGCCAAGTGGACTTAGTGAACTGATCATTATCACAGAGAATCATCAAGATTGGTTGAAAAAATATTTGCCGAGATTTCAGAAAACCAGTACTTTTGGACGCTTGGCACACCTTTCCAATGAAAGTGTATTTAGGCAGTCTCTAGTTAGGGCTGCATCGAGAGGAAACAAACCATAGAGACAGAACCTAAAACTACTTTATTTTGTCAATTTTCAAAGAGCTAGCACAAACCGTGTTTCATTTAGAGTTCCAAACACATCTATCTATATAGGAGAAAACAGAGTGAAACCTAAAAATTCAAACATTTACTGGAAACGAACGCTTCAACCTAGAAGAGTGAAAATTGGGCAGCCAAGTGGACTTAGTGAACTGATCACTACCACAGAGAATCATCAAGATTGGGTGAAAAAATGTTTGCCGAGATTAAAGAAAACCAGTACGTTGGGACGCTTGGCACAGCTTTCCAATGAAAGTGTATTTAGGCAGACTCTAGGTAGGGCTGCTTCAAGAGGAAACAAACCATAGAGACAGAACATAAAACTACTTTATTTTGTCAAATTTCAAAGAGCTAGCATAAACCGTGTTTCATTTAGAGTTCCAAACACATCTATCTATATAGGAGAAAACAGAGTGAAACCTAAAAATTGAAACTCTTACTGGAAACGAAGGCTTCAACCTAGAGTTTGAAAATTGGGCAGCCAAGTGGGCTTAGTGAACTGATCATTACCACAATGTCTCATCAAGATTGGGTGAAAAAGGTTTGCCGATATTTCAGAAAACCAGTACTTTTGGAGGCTTGGCACACCTTTCCAATGAAAATGTCTTTAGGCAGTCTCTGCTTTGGGCTGCATCAAGAAAAAACAAACCTTAGAGACATAACTTAGCACTACTTTATTTTGTCAATTTTCAAAGAGCTAGCACACACCGTGTTTCATTTAGAGTTCCCAACACATCATTCTATATAGGAGAAAACAGAGTAAAACCTAAAAATTCAAACTCTTACTGGAAACGAACGCTTCAACCTAGAAGGGTGAAATTGGGCAGCCAAGTGGGCTTAGTGAACTGATCACTACCACAGAGAATCATCAAGATTGGGTGAATAAATGTTTGCCGAGATTTCAGAAACCAGTACTTTTGGACGCTTGGCACACCTTTCCAATGAAAATGTCTTTAGGCAGTCTCTGCCTAGGGCCGCTTCAAGAGGAAACAAACCATAGAGACAGAACTTAGAACTACTTTTTTTTCAATTTGCAAAAAGCTAGCACCTACTGTGTTTCATTTAGAGTTCCCAACACATCATTCTATATAGGAGAAAACAGAGTAAAATCTAAAAATTCAAACTCTTACTGGAAACGAACGGTTCAACCTAGAAGAGTGAAAATTGGGCAGCCAAGTGGACTTAGTGAACTGATCACTACCACAGAGAATCATCAAGATTGGGTGAAAAAATGTTTGCCGAGATTTCAGAAAACCAGTACTTTTGGACGCTTGGCACACGTTTCCAATGAAAGTGTATTTAGGCAGTCTCCAGATAGGGCTGCTTCAAGAGGAAACAAACCATAGAGACAGAACCTAACACTACTTCATTTTGTCATTTTTCAAAGAGCTACCACAAATCGTGTTTCATTTAGAGTTCCCAACACATCTATCTATATAGGAGAAAACAGAGTGAAACCTAAAAATTCAAAACTCTTACTGGAAACGAACGCTTCAACCTAGAAGAGTGAAAATTGGGCAGCCAAGTGGGCTTAGTGAACTGATCATTACCGCAATGTCTCATCAAGATTGGGTGAAAAAAGGTTTGCCGAGATTTCAGAAAACCAGTACTTTTGGACGCTTGGCACACCTTTCCAATGAAAGTGTATTTAGGCAGTCTCTAGGTAATGCTGCCTGAAGAGGAAACAAACCATAGAGACAGAACCTAAAACTACTTTATTTTGTCAAATTTCAAAGAGCTAGTACAAACCGTGTTTCATTTAGAGTTCCCAACACATCTATCTATATAGGAGAAAACAGAGTGAAACCTAAAAATTCAAACTCTTACTGGAAACGAACGCTTCAACCTAGAAGAGTGAAAATTGGTCAGCCAGGTGGGCTTATTGAACTGATCATTACCACAATGTCTCATCAAGATTGGGTAAAAAAAGTTTTGCCGAGATTTCAGAAAACCAGTACTTTTGGACGCTTGGCACACCTTTCCAATGAAAATGTATTTAGGCAGTCTTTGCTTAGGGCTGCTTCAAGAGGAAACAAACCTTAGAGTCAGAAATTAGAACTACTTTATTTTGTCAATTTTCAAAGAGGTAGCACAAACCGTGTTTCAGTTAGAGTTCCCAACACATCTATCTATATAGGAGAAAACAGAGTGAAACCTAATAATTCAAAATGTTAATGGAAACGAACGCTTCAACCTAGAAGAGTGAAAACTGGGCAGCCAAGTGGACGTAGTGAACTGGTCATTACCACAGAGAATCATCAAGATTGGGTGAAAAAATGTTTGCCGAGATTTCAGAAAACCAGTACTTTTGGACGCTTGGCACACCTTTCTAATGAAAGTGTATTTAGGCAGTCTCTAGTTAGGGCTGCTTCAAGAGGAAACAACCATAGAGACAGAACTTAGAACTACTTTATTTTGTCAATTTTCAAAGATCTAGCACAAACCTTGTATCATTTAGAGTTCCAAACACATCTATCTATATAGGAGAAAACAGAGTGAAACCTAAAAATTCGAACTCTTACTGGAAACGAACGCTTCAACCTAGAAGAGTGAAAATTGGGCAGCCAAGTGGGCTTAGTGAACTGATCACTACCACAGAGAATCATCAAGATTGGGTGAAAAAATGTTTGCCGAGATTTCAGAAAACCAGTACTTTTGGAGGCTTGGCACACCTTTCCAATGAAAGTGTATTTAGGCAGTCTTTAGGTAGGGCGGCTTCAAGAGGAAACAAACCATAGAGACAGAACTTAGAACTACTTTATTTTGTCAATTTTCAAAGAGCTAGCACAAACCGTGTTTCATTTATAGTTCCCAACACATCTATCTATATAGGAGAAAACAGAGTGAAACCTAAAAATTCAAACTCTTAATGGAGAGGAACGCTTCAACCTAGAAGAGTGAAAATTGTGCAGCCAGGTGGGCTCAGTGAACTGATCATTACCACAATGTCTCATCAAGATTGGGTGAAAAAAGGTTTGCCGAGATTTCAGAAAACCAGTACTTTTGGACGCTTGGCACATCTTTCCAATGAAAATGTCTTTAGGCAGTCTCTGCTTAGGGCTGCTTCAAGAGGAAACAAACCTTAGAGACAGAACTTAGAACAACTTTATTTTGTCAGTTTTCAAAGAGCTAGCACAAACCGTGTTTCATTTAGAGTTCCCAACACATCTATCTATATAGGAGAAAACAGAGTGAAACCTAAAAATTCAGACTCATACTGGAAACGAACGCTTCAACCTAGAAGAGTGAAAATTGGGCAGCCAGGTGGGCTTCGGGAACTGGTCATTACCACAGAGAATCATCAAGATTGGGTGAAAAAATGTTTGCCGAGATTTCAGAAAACCAGTACTTTTGGACGCTTGGCACACCTTTCCAATGAAAGTGTTTTTAGGCAGTCTTTAGTTAGGGCTGCTTCAAGAGGAAACAACCATAGAGACAGAACCTAAAACTACTTTATTTTGTCAATTTTCAAAGATCTAGCACAAACCGTGTTTCATTTAGAGTTCCCAACACATCTATATATATAGGAGAAAACAGAGTGATACCTAAAAATTCAAACTCTTACTGGAAACGAACGCTTCAACCTAGAAGAGTGAAAATTGGGCAGCCAAGTGGACTTAGTGAACTGATCACTACCACAGAGAATCATCAAGATTGGGTGAAAAAATGTTTGCCGAGATTTCAGAAAACCAGTACGTTTGGACGCTTGGCACACCTTTCCAATTAAAGTGTATTTAGGCAGTCTCTAGGTAGGGTTGCTTCAAGAGGAAACAAACCATAGTGAAAGAACTTAGAACTACTTTATTTTGTCAATTTTCAAAGAGCTAGCACCTACCGTGTTTCATTTAGAGTTCCCAACACATCTATCTATATAGGAGAAAACAGAGTGAAACCTAAAAATTCAAACTCTTACTGGAAACGAACGCTTCAACCTAGAAGAGTGAAAATTGGGCAGCCACGTGGACTTAGTGAACTGATCACTACCACAGAGAATCATCAAGATTGGGTGAAAAAAGGTTTGCCGAGATTTCAGAAAACCAGTACTTTTGGACGCTTGGCACACCTTTCCAATGAAAGTGTATTTAGGCAGTCTCTAGTTAGGGCTGCATCGAGAGGAAACAAACCATAGAGACAGAACCTAAAACTACTTTATTTTATCAATTTTCAAAGAGCTAGCACAAACCGTGTTTCATTTAGAGTTCCAAACACATCTATCTATATAGGAGAAAACAGAGTGAAACCTAAAAATTCAAACATTTACTGGAAACGAACGCTTCAACCTAGAAGAGTGAAAATTGGACAGCCAAGTGGACTTAGTGAACTGATCACTACCACAGAGAATCATCAAGATTGGGTGAAAAAATGTTTGCCGAGACTAAAGAAAACCAGTACGTTGGGACGCTTGGCACACCTTTCCAATGAAAGCGTATTTAGGCAGACTCTAGGTAGGGCTGCTTCAAGAGGAAACAAACCATAGAGACAGAACATAAAACTACTTTATTTTGTCAAATTTCAAAGAGCTAGCATAAACCGTGTTTCATTTAGAGTTCCAAACACATCTATCTATATAGGAGAAAACAGAGTGAAACCTAAAAATTCAAACTCTTACTGGAAACGAAGGCTTCAACCTAGAGTTTGAAAATTGGGCAGCCAAGTGGGCTTAGTGAACTGATCATTACCACAATGTCTCATCAAGATTGGGTGAAAAAAGGTTTGCCGAGATTTCAGAAAACCAGTACTTTTGGAGGCTTGGCACACCTTTAAAATGAAAATGTCTTTAGGCAGTCTCTGCTTAGGGCTGCCTCAAGAAAAAACAAACCTTAGAGACATAACTTAGCACTACTTTATTTTGTCAATTTTCAAAGAGCTAGCACAAACCGTGTTTCATTTAGAGTTCCCAACACATCATTCTATGTAGGAGAAAACAGAGTAAAACCTAAAAATTCAAACTCTTACTGGAAACGAACGCTTCAACCTAGAAGAGTGAAAATTGGGCAGCCAAGTGGGCTTAGTGAACTGATCACTACCACAGAGAATCATCAAGATTGGGTGAATAAATGTTTGCCGAGATTTCAGAAAACCAGTACTTTTGGACGCTTGGCACACCTTTCCAATGAAAATGTCTTTAGGCAGTCTCTGCCTAGGGCTGCTTCAAGAGGAAACAAACCATAGAGACAGAACTTAGAACTACTTTTTTTTCAATTTGCAAAAAGCTAGCACCTACTGTGTTTCATTTAGAGTTCCCAACACATCATTCTATATAGGAGAAAACAGAGAAAAACCTAAAAATTCAAACTCTTACTGGAAACGAACGGTTCAACCTAGAAGAGTGAAAATTGGGCAGCCAAGTGGACTTAGTGAACTGATCACTACCACAGAGAATCATCATGATTGGGTGAAAAAATGTTTGCCGAGATTTCAGAAAACCAGTACTTTTGACGCTTGGCACACGTTTCCAATGAAAGTGTATTTAGGCAGTCTCCAGATAGGGCTGCTTCAAGAGGAAACAAACCATAGAGACAGAACCTAACACTACTTCATTTTGTCATTTTTCAAAGAGCTACCACAAATCGTGTTTCATTTAGAGTTCCCAACACATCTATCTATATAGGAGAAAACAGAGTGAAACCTAAAAATTCAAACTCTTACTGGAAACGAACGCTTCAACCTAGAAGAGTGAAAATTGGGCAGCCAAGTGGGCTTAGTGAACTGATCATTACCGCAATGTCTCATTAAGATTGGGTGAAAAAAGGTTTGCCGAGATTTCAGAAAA